>NC_045618.1:91108211-91408836 GCF_009829155.1 Mustela erminea
GCTGTTATTGTTAGTTTTTCTAAATAGAGAAAGATTTTTTTCTGCTCAAGAAACTCATAGTTTATTCCACATTTAGACGAGTCTAGAGAGTATCAGAGTGCCTCAGATCTTACAAGGAGAATGATAGGCATCACCAGGGATAGGATTTAATATTGATATTTGTACTTCTAGGTTATAGCATGTCAATACTAACTTCACAATATTATAAACGTCCTGGTAAATATCCTTGATTGAATTTTGATTAGAAGCCTGTGATAAGATACGTTTAGCAAAGTTATTCATTCTTTAGTATTTTATGCAATTTGACTATGACTGAATTTTCCCTTTGCAAGGTTCTGTAAAGTTTCATACAGAAAGGCACTTGTAGAATGTGTGTAGTGACCAGCAACCCACTGCTATCTAGCTAATTTAAAAGACGGTGAGAGAATTAGAGCCATAGTCTATGGCTTTCAAACGCTAAAACACTACTTAATCACTGCTGCCATCCATCTGCAGCCCTTTCCTGATCTATAAAAGATCAATACCTATAATATTTAATGTTGGAGACAATATTCATAAAAGCCAAGTAATCTACATGACATTTTCCATGGTTTTTTCCATTTTATTTTATTTTATTTATTTTCAGTGTTCCAAACCTTTTTAGTATTAAAGCCACAATTGTGCTTGACACAATTAAACTAGCTTGAAGACTTGCCAGACATTTTAACTTGATAAGACACCTAGTCAAATACTTAGGAGTGGGTTGGTCTCTGGATAAGTATCTCTGCAACTGTTCTTAACCTTTTTTTAATAGAAAATACATTGTTTTGTTAATCAAAATATGCAACGTATTGTTTATTTTGTAGGTGGCAATATGTAGTGTCATTCAGGATTCTTAGGAGATTAGGTTAGCTAAAAATTATATTTGAAAATCTCAAATTAAAAATGATAGAGCACAGGTGCTATTCTTGTCAAGGGTTCACTCTCCAAAGCCTTTATAATCAAACATCAATTTTTTAAAAATATTCGATCATTTATCTTTCCCATTAAACTGTAATCTGATTTCTCTTGATAGTACAACCAATTCTAGTTCTGGTAATCAGGCTTTTATAACACTTAGCTGCCCTAGAGACTTGACATTTATTAGTCCCTGGAGAAGGTGTGTGTAGAACATAGCAAGATCTACACTCCCATAAATCATGAAGTAGTAGTTAAAACCAGAATCATGACCTAAAAACGCAGTCAGCAAGGATCCAAACCATATCTTTTAACAAATGTAAGGGGGAGACTTTTTCAAAATTCTAGAAGAATAGTAATAGACTTGGTAGGAAAGAACTCAAGTACAAAGACGTGGAACCCTACACCAAAGAAGCCACAGGAAATGAAAGCAGGTTGACCAAAATTGTAAAAGATGTCTACTAAACATTGATAACTCAGATTGCTAAAGAGCAGCTACTCACAGAGCAATAAAGGGAAGAGGGGTAAACTGTACTTGAAAGAAAGCTTAAGAAGGAAAGATATCATTCTGCATTTCATTTTTTTTTAATTTTTTATTTTTTATAAACATATATTTTTATCCCCAGGGGTACAGGTCTGTGAATCACCAGGTTTACACACTTCACAGCACTCAACAAAGCACATACCCTCCCCAATGTCCATAATCCCACCCCCTTCTCCCAACCCCCCTCCCCCCAGCAACCCTCAGTTTGTTTTGTGAGATTAAGAGTCACTTATGGTTTGTGCATTTCATTTTGATTTAAGTATAAACATTACCTAAATGAAGAGTCCCTGAATTTTAAAACTCATAGAGATAGATTTATTTCACAATTAGCCACTTTCAAACTTCTCAAAACATCACTTTTAAAAGAAATGTTATAAAATATATATCCAGAAATGGAATTTCAGAACTGAATTATCTTTATTCTGCAATGAAAGTCATCTCACATTGAGTCAGAACCTGGCTTCAGAGACATCAGGTTTATCACCAATTTGTGTCTCCCATAAGAGCTGTGGAGAATGATAATGTTTCCAGAGGGACTCTCAAGGATAAATAGAAATTTTCTACTGGGAATTGAAAAATCCTTTCTTCTTTATGGAATCTAAATCTGAACAAATCTAAATTTAATTGTGTTTGCATGTATGTGTGTAGGTACACAGTGTTAGATCTGAAATGATTATTGATTTTGGTCTTTTTATATTGTCCCAAATATGTTTTTACTAAAATATTTCTACTAACCTGAAGTTCATAGTTAATTTTACATAATTACATATGTTTCTTTCTGTATTCTTCTTAGTTGGAAGAAAGATGATATTAAAGAAAGATAACATTCTTAAGAGTCAAAACAAATATGTGTTCCTCCTTATTAATTTTCTGAATTTCATCTTTCCTCATTATACATATATTACACCGAACACTAACTCAAATATGCCAAGCACTACAGCAAATGCTTTAGAGACATTCTGTTATTTAATTTTCACAATAATCCTAAGAGATAAGTCCCATTTCTATAGTCATTTTCAAGCAGGTAAGCTGAAATTATGTAATGTGCTTAAGAACATGTCACATACGCAGTAAATGTTGGAGTCAGGTCTCATATCCGATGGGTTGACATCAGAGTCTATGTGTTTAGCTATTATGAGATTCAGCCTTCCTGGGAGATAAAGTCCTTGAATACATAAGTCCAATGTATTCTAGAGTCCTACAGACTGAGTTCAAACCCTATTTTACCATATATTCAAGTGAATTTTTGGTTCCCAAGAATGCCATCTTTCTTCAATATCATCTTTCTTCCAACTGAGAAGAACATAAAGAGAAGCATACATAATTATGTAGGTGTGTTAATTTAGTGCTTGTAATGGGTCTATGAACCAGGTATTTCCCATATTTTTTAACAGATAGATGAATTGAGGCTTAGAAAAATTAAGTAAAAAGTTACCCAACGGAACACCACTAGTAAGTAGCACATATTGTTTTGACTCCAAGCCTCTGTTCTTTCTAATACATGGCACTGCCACTCATTTCATTCTTATTTGATCATCCCAACAACACTGTGAGATAAATCTTGTTACCTACATTTTTATAAACAATGGAACAGGTTAAATGACTTGTCCGAGTTCACCAGGTATTGGAACTGGTGTTCTAGTCCAGGTCTGTTTGACTCAGCTCATTTTCTGTGATAATTCATTGTCCCCAAAACATTTTTGTAATCAAATTGCCCATCATTTTGATATTATTTGCAGAGTAAAAGTTTATTCATTTTAACTTTTGCTATAGGATTCTGCTTGCATATAGGTGAATCTCAGACACAAACTGGACCACTTTATAGCAGTCATTGTTTTCCTCATCCTAATCTAAATGATTCTTGGAAAACATGAAAGACTAAGAAAGGCAATAGCCTAAGAAGGTGATACTGCCATATATTTGGAAAGTTTTGTTTTGGAAATGAGTATTAGTATTTGAGATTTTTTTTAAGTGGATCTACTTAGATACTCATTTAAATAATCAAAAATGTATATTTTATTTGTTCATACATTTTTCTTTTGTACCAAGGAAGTATTTAAGGAGTCTTCAGTACTTCCTCTGTTAATATTGATTTCTAGAATGTATCTTCTTTCAAAAATGAAATTAATGATTTTAGAAGCAATTCTTAATTTAGAGATTATATTATCCATGGCACTGATAGCAAACAGATGGCACACTTAAATTAGGTTTATCTGAGGTAGGTTTATTTGTAAAGCAACAAATTGCAGAGGCACAGGAAAGTGGGAGTGGGGGGATCACAAGGACTAGAATATAAATCTGAAGCCCTCACCACCCCAAGTCATATGTGTGTGAGGGAAGAGAGAGGTTGCTGGAATTGGGAAGGATGGAGAATTGTGTAGAAAAGGCCACTCTGAGTAAGCAGTGGCCTACTCTGACCAGACATACCAACCGAAGGTAATTGCAGAAAATGATAACAAGAGAACTGCTAACCCTACAATTCTATCCTCCTGCCTTTCCATCTTCTTTCAGTCTCAGAATGGCCTAAGCCTACTGGAAGTCAGAGGGTATGGGGACCCAGTGAGTGATCTGTATAGGTCATATAGTCTTCTGGGGGAAAATGTAGGATAGAGAAGGGCAGAGAACAGATCTGCAGTCTCAAATGAAAATATTCAATACAGAAATTATCACTCATATTAACTCATTATTTTTATAAAGTCAACTAGGATACATGCATATGCTACTATAGTATATCAAAACTTTAGAATGACATTAACTGTGCATAATAATGGATAACTATAAATATTTTTACTCTATCTCCTAGTTGAAAAAACAAAGGGATTCAGAGCAGTTTTTTAGAAAACAGAGGACTTTGAGTTAGGATTCCTACATTTAAGTCATTCATTAAAAGGTGATCTTGGGCAAATCAGTTAACCTCTCAATACTTAAGTTTCTGTTCTGCAAAATAGAAACACTGTGTGCCCTACCTGTCTCATGGGGTTGTGGTGATAGCCTATTGGTTACAGTGTATGAGACAATATTTAGAGTACTAGCTTCCACAGCACATATACTAAAATTGGAATGAGACAGTATTTAGAAAATATAACATATTATGTATTTTCAAGAAGCAGGTGCCACATTGAATTAGGTCATCTGCCCAACATAATTTTAAGATCTGTTTTTGATTCTTCTTCTTTTTTCTTTTACTTTTTTCAATGACATAGAAAATTTATTATGCTTCTTAGAAAAAAGGCATTGTAGATGAACAAGTAAAAATTTTAATCGAGGATTTATATGAATAATAAATTATGTAAGCCCACATGTATTTACATCAGTGTCATAATATTTTTTTAAAGATTTTATTTATTTATTTATTTGACAAATACAGATCACATGTAGGCAGAGAGGCAAGCAGAGAGAGAGAGAGGAGGAAGCAGGCTCCACACTGAGCAGAGAGCTGGATGTGGGGCTCGATCCCAGGACCCTGGAATCATGACCTGAGCTGAAGGCAGAGGCTTTAACCCACTGAGCCACCCAGGGGCCCCCATAATATTTTTTTTTATGATTTATTTATTTACTTGAGAGATAGCATGAGCAGGAAGGGCAAAAGGAGAGGGAGAGAGAATTGCAAACTGACTGGGCATGGAGCACAGAGGCAGACCTGGGCCTTGATCTCACAACGCTCAGATCACTACCCAGTCAAACCCAATCATCAGACTTTCAACCAACAGCGCCAACCAGATGCCTCCAGGGTCATAATATTTTAAGTAAATAATCATGCAGTGGCATTTTAAAGCATGCAGTTGGCTTTTGTTTTACTTCTACATGAAAGTTTATTTTTTTAAGTTCTTATTTAATTTCCAGTTAGTTAACATACAGTGTAATACTAGTTTCAGGAATACAATATAGTGATTCAGCACTTCATACAACACCCGGTGCTTATCCCAAAAAGTGCACTTTTTAATACCCATCACCTATTTAACTCATCCTCCCACCCACTTCCCCTCTGATAACTATTAGTTTGTTCTCTATAATTCTCTGTTTCTTGATTTGCTTCTCTCTCTCTCTCTCTTTTTACCTTTTGCTCATTTGTTGTATTTCTGAAATTTCACAGATGAGTGAAATCATATGGTATTTATTTTTCTCTAACTTATTTCACTTAACATAATACTCTCTAGCTTCATCCATGTAGTTGCAAATGGCAAGATTTCTTTCTTTTTCATGGCTGAGTAATATTTCATTCTTCACACATCTTTATCAATCAGTTAACCAATAACATTTGGGCTATTTCCATGATTTGGGTATTGTAGATAATGCTGCTATATGAAACTATAAAAATCCTAGAGAAGAATACAGGCAATAACCTCTTTGACATTGGCTCTAGCAACTTCTTTCTAGATGTGCCTCCTGAGGAAAGGGAACAACAACAACAAAACAGTAAACTATTGGGACTACATCAAAATGAAAAGCTGTGCACAGCAAAGGAAATAATTGACAAAACTAAAAGGCATCTTATGGAATGGGAGAAGATATTTGCAAGTGACATATCTGATAAAGGGTTAGTATCAAAATCTAGAAAGAACTTCTCAAACTCAACACCCCCAAAAAATAATTTCAATTTAAAAATAGGCAGGAGACATGAATAGGCCTTTTTTCCAAAGAAGACACACACATGGCCAATAGACACATGAAAAGATGATCAACATCATTGATTATCAGGAGAATACAAGTCAAAACTATGAGATATCACCTCACACCTGCCAGAATGGGTCATATCAACAACCCAAGAAACAACAGATGTTGGTGAGGATGTGGAGAAAAAGGAATCCTCTTACACTCTTGGTGGGAATGCAAGCTGGTGCAGCCACTCTGGAAAGCAGTATGGTGGTTCCTCAAAAAGTGAAAAATAGAACTACCCTATGACCCAGCAACTGCACTACTAAGTATTTACCTAAAGGACACAAAAATACTGATTCAAAGTGATATATGCCCCCTAATATTTATAGCAGTATTTAATTTTTAAAAAGGAAACTCATATTAAGAAATTATATCAATACACTATTTAGATAAATATGAATGTACAGTTTAGCTTAACCTGAATGTCCTTATTTCTAAGCACTGTCAATTGGCTTCTTTCTGAATAACTGAGAGTCATCTGTGTGATAATTACCATATAGACACCTTACATATATGCCTAGTGTATTTCTACCAGAAAAGTGTAGCAAGTGTGCTTTGCCATTCTGAAAATTCCAATCCCATATTAACAATTGTGCTTATTTAGATAAGAATATTTAGGGGCGCCTGGGTGGCTCAGTGGGTTAAGCCGCTGCCTTCGGCTCAGGTCATGATCTCAGGGTCCTGGGATCGAGTTCCGCATCGGGCTCTCTGCTCGGCAGGGAGCCCGCTTCCCTCTCTCTCTCTGCCTGCCTCTCCATCTACTTGTGATTTCTCTCTGTCAAATAAATAAATAAAATATTTAAAAAAAATATTTAAAAACTCTAGAAGCATGAACTAATTTACATGTTTTTATACATGGACTTAAATGTTCGTCACCTTACTATTTTCATTTTGTACACTCTTCCTGCCTTATTGCCTACCCATGACTCTACCCATCAGCCTTAAAGCAATAACTTCTGGGGCATCTGCATGGCTCAGTCAGTTAAGAGTTGAACTCTCAATTTTGGCTCAAGTCATGATCTCAGTGTTGTGAGATCAAGCCCTGAGTCAGGCTCCATGCTAAGCATGGAGCTTGCTTAAGATTCTCTCTCTCCCTCTCCCTCTGACCCTACCCCCCCTTAAAAAAACAAATAGCAGTGCTAACAAGAGTGTTAAAAATTACATATTCAATTAACGAATGACTTGAAGAACAGACTTGTATAAGGATAATGTTCTACTTTTACTAGTCTATTTCTGGTTTTCCCCATTGGCCGTGATAAACCTGAAAATAATCATTGTTTTGATATAGTAAGAGGAGTGTACCAAAAATGTACAAAAGAAATGGCTGGATAACTAATAGTTATAATAACAGAGATCTGACATCATAAATCTTTCCAACAGAAAAAAAAAACTTGCAAATAATAACAAATCTGTTATATTTTATTGTTTCTTTTCAGACTAACATCAGCATTTGTTCATAATTTTATCATGTAACTATTCTTTCACACTGCACTTTCTGCCTCAAAAGAATTAGATTTTTTGCCAAGATGAAAGAATTCTCCACTAAATTTGTTCTATGCTAAAATAAGATAAGAATTAAAACACATAAATTTGCATTCTCAATATAAAAGCTTACATTTAAAAAATCAAAGTATGAGTTAGTCGTGTCTTTTAAGTCTAGAGACATTTAAAATTAGGGCTGCAGTTATGGGCACTCAAAAAAAAATAGACTTTATTCGCTTCAAGTCACAATTATTTTCACTTAGAAGTTTCCTTTTCAGACCAAAATTTCTTGACCTACCATAATGTTGAACTGACATAATTTTGGACTATTTCATTTAATGATAGAATTATATGAACATTACATTAATTAATCTAATGTATTTTATTAAGTCCATCTTTCTTCAACCATATATTTTTTTAAAGATAAAATGTGAAATCTTATGTTCTTATTGTGTTTTTTTCTAATCCACACAAACACACACACACACAAAACAAAATCATAGTTCCACTTTACCCTAGAGGAAAGACTTTATAATAAGAAATATAGCAAACATATTTTCAGTGAATTTCATATAGTGTTAAGGAGATAGAATTTCTTAAAGTCCAAGTATTTGTAACAAATTTGAAAAGAAAGAAACATGAAGAGAAATTCCTAGTAAAGATTGTTACAAGATTTATAGAATCTTGCAGAGGCTCTATGTTAAGCCTTCTGCATTGAGGCCCTCTAACAGAAACTGTGAATTATTTTCAGTTATCACATAACCCTGTAGAAAAGCAGTTACTAATAAGTTATAACCCAGTCCAGCTAAGAAGGATGCAACAGCACAAGTCACAAAGAGGTAAGTAAATATAGGGAACTAAGCTAAAGAAAGACTTGTTTGGGACAGGATGGGCATTCCTCTTACCTGTGATATGCTATGGTTGAGGGGAATCCATACTATGGCACAATCTGATGCATTCAATTTTTTTTCCTTTCAAAGGACTTTTAAAATTTTTTAATTGACATATGACATCACTTAAATTTAAGGTGTCACACAACATCTTGAATAACATGTCAGTTGATACATATTGAGATATGTATATATATATATATACACACACATATATATATATATAGCGTTATGATCACTACCATAGTGTAGTTCACACCTCTATTACATCACATAATCATCATTTACTTTGCAGTTAGAACATTGAAGATCTAGCCCCTTGGTAACTTTGAAGTATATAATACAGTCTTGTATCATAGATCTAAGTCTTCTTTGAGACAAAGAAGCAAAGGTTAATCAAGTTTAAGGAATGGTCCCCTATTACACAGCCAATCTGGACCAATTCAGGAACAGTTATATCTCCTGACAGCCTTTCTCTCCTATCACTTTACCTATTTCTCTTCATAAGGTGTCTGTTGAGCAGAATGCCTGGAGCTGAGGTAGAGAAGAAACCAAACCCCATCAAATACAAAAGTAGATGTATATACAATTGTGTAAGCAGTTGCTTATGATTCTTAGGTTACCATGAACATGAGGGCAGAGGCATAGTTAGCTGCAGAGGACATTTTGTAGTAAAAGTCTCACTTCTGGGCCTCGTGTTTAAGACTATTTTTTCCCAGTGTCAATCACAACTTCCCCTGTCCTCTATTTTCATAAAGCACTATAAAAAGATAAATCCTATCACATAATAACAAAGCATAATGCAATTTTTCTAAATCAAGATAGAAATTTTGTGAAAAAATTCTGACATTCAACTGCCTAACTTCAAGTTTTAGCCCTAGCCTGAGTAAAGGTGGGCAAGTCATTTAATCTCTCCATGACTCAGTTTCCCGAACTGCAAAATGAGGATACTAGTAGTATCTGACTGGGTTGTTGTGAGGAGTATAAGATTAAAAATGTCTAAAGCCTTCCAACACTGCTTTGTGCACCGTGAACCCCATACCTAAGCTTTGATCATTATTGTCATTTTATTATTAAACTTTAACGTATGTATCCACCTCCAAATAAGACTAGGGATACATTTTTCTTCCTTGAGTTTTTATGATATACTTAAGATATATAAACAATACGTGTTAGCATTTTTAAGGCAGGTATGACTCAGAAAGCAGTAAAGAGAAAGGAATACAGTGTAATGGCAGTTAGGATGTCCCAAATCTGGTTTGTTATTAATCCTACCACTTGTAGGCTTATTGAGGGCAGGACAATTGTAGGATCACCTTATTTTTGAAATAAGCTCAAATGACTTACATGAGCCAGTTGATAATTCTGCTGTGTTATCTTGTTGCTGTGATAAGCCTCAGAATTTCTAATGTTTACATTTTTAAAATTGTCCTACTTTAGTGCCCACTACCTTGTTTCAAATTCTTCCCCTTTTCAAAGAGAGTATCTCACACTCATCCCCTTATGCAATCTCATTTCTCTCCTTTTTTTTTTTTAAGATTTTATTTATTCATTTGAGAAAGAAAGCACAGAGGAAGAGGGAGAATCAGACTCCCCACTGGACAGAGAGCCCGTCCCCACTGAGCAGAGCCCATCATCGGGCTCAGTCCCAGACCCCAAGATCATGGCGTGAGCCAAAGGCAGACTCTTACCCAACTGAGTCACCCAGGCGCCCCACAGTCTCATCTCTTATTCATCCCTCTTTGTAATTGTTTTCCAATCTGACTTTTGGCTCCAAAGTACCTGAAGGGTATTTCTTCACTCCTTGGAGGAATTGTATACCTAGTAAGGGAATGCAAAGAATATAAATAAAACAGCCAGTACATCCTTGGATTGGCAAAAAGGTGACCTAGTACTCATGAGCTATCCTTCACCACAAAAGAATCTCGTGAACTGATCTGTTCTTTCCCTTGTCATATATTCATTTAACAAACATTTACTGAAATCTATGCCATGCAAGGTACTGTGCTAGGCAGTCTCACATTGCCTTCCCAATAATACTATCTACCTACTAGCAATACTATTTCTTTTAAGACTTTATTTATTTATCGGATAGAGATCACAAGTAGGCAGAGAGGCAGACAGAGAGACAGGGGGAAGTTGGCTCCCCGCTGAGCAGAGAGCCTGATGCGGGGCTCGATCCCAGGACCCTGAGTTCATGACCTGAGCCGAAGGCAGAGGCTTTAACCCACTGAGCCACTCAGGCGCCCAGCAATACTATTTTTATCAACTAGCAATAGTCATGCCTTGGATAATCCTCACTGGATAGGATACCACTACTGTGCAAAGCTGACAGTACTGTGTACTGTTATCAACTCCAATTTATACACAAAGAAGCTAAGATTCAGAGGTTTTAGGTAACTTCCCCAAGATGGTATGTGTTAGAGATATTTTACTGAGGTTTCCAAGAAGAATAAGCCAACAAGATCATATTCATATAAGAGTGGAGCAGGCCATCATTCACTCATTCATTCATGCATGCATTTATTTGTGTTATTGTTGTTGTCCTGCAGAAGTTAATTGTATGCCCAACCTTGTACTAGGTATTAGGGGAAAGTCTGCTTTTAGGAAAAAGGGTAGTATTACTTACCGGTGCTGATACTTTATGTATGTTAACTCACCTAGTTTAAGAATGCGCTGGCCAAGTTTTGATCTAGAAGAGTAAATTTAAAAAGAGTAAAGAAAATAAAATAAATTTTTTTCTGGCTCAAGTCTAATATCCTATACCATTTGGACCTGATTGCTGAGGTTCAGTCATTCTTTTTGAATTGTTGTAAGCCTTTGATAAATTTTCAGAGGTTTTTTTTTTTTTTTAAAGATTTTATTTCTTTGACAGAGAGAGATCACAAGTAGGCAGAGAGGCAAGTATTGAGAGAGAGAGAGAGAGAGAGGAGGAAGCAGGCTCCCTGCCTAGCAGAAAGCCCGATGTAGGACTCGATCCCAGGACCCTGAGATCATGACCTTAGCTGAAGGCAGAGGCTTAACCCACTGAGCCACCCAGGCAGCCCTAAATTTTCAGAGTTTTAAAAAGAACTGACTGACTACTTTTGTTATTGTTCTCATTGGTTTTATGGAATAGCAGAATTCTACAGGTCTTAATACATCATTCCAGAATTTCCTCCCTGTGATGGTTTTAAACTCACTTCTTGTATGGTGTTTTTGTCATTCTTAGTGATCAAGTTCACGTTATCCTACAGTTGCAGTAACTGAGTCTTGGCTCTGATTTGTTTTGTAACAGTTCAATATCTTCACTGTGGAGGTGGTGCTACCTTGTTTAATCCATCTTCCTAGAGGGTATGTTGCTAAATCCTCCTATTGATTCCCACTCATTGTTTAAAGACTATGTTAGGGGTACCTGGCTGGCTTAGTTGGTAGAGCATATGACTGTAAATCTTGGGCTTGTAAGTTCAAGACCCACAATGGGTGTAGAGATTACTTAAAATTTTTTTTAAATCTTTTAAAAAATACAGATTATTTTAGAAAGGTAAAAAAACCCCTTGTTACTTCTTGTGTATATATATCTGGCCCAGAACTTGGGAAAAATACGAAGTCATTCCTAATATTCTTTTATATTGGTACTGGTGTTATTTTTTGTTGAGAGTGTAACTTACAGAGAAACAAATGGCATCTGTCTGGGCCTTGCTCTTTGGACCTAGATTTACAGGGGGAAAGTCCCAAGAAGAAGTATTTAAAAGATAGCTGTTCCCATATGAAGGTAAGAACCCCAAGAT
The DNA here is from genome assembly GCF_009829155.1 of Mustela erminea. Taxonomy (NCBI): domain Eukaryota; kingdom Metazoa; phylum Chordata; class Mammalia; order Carnivora; family Mustelidae; genus Mustela; species Mustela erminea. Next base: position 91,120,490 of record NC_045618.1, read on the forward strand.
AAAGATAAGAAAGCTATACTTTTAAAAAAGAACGGCCTTATTTGCTACTGCTACTCTGCTACTCTGACTTTATTTACCTTTTATTATAACTAATTTCTTAGTCAATTCCTATGTAGAAATTTTAGTTTGGCCTCTGGTATACTATCAGCCTATGGTGGAAGATTTACAAATTTGTACTTGGATGTTAAGGGGAGTACCAGAAACCCTACACTCAATGTGGTAGACAAAGCAAATCAGTGAGAGGGCTCCAAGGAAAAGTCTATCTTTCAGAGTAAAAATAAGGTTAGAAGGTTCACCACGCCTCACATAGATAATTCCCCGGTAACCTTGGGACATTGGAAGTTCTTTTAAGGAAACCTAGATTTTTCACTTACATAGATATTATATACTAACTACCCTGACCTCCCTGCCCAACTGCAGTCTGGCTTAGATGTCCCCCTGCTGGACCCCCACCTCACTTTGTGCCCATTCCATATTCTTCAATAGCCCTTCCCTAACCCTACAGAATTACAGGATTTTGACTTGCCTTTGTTATCTCAACATCTAGAATAAAGCTTGGTGCTAATAGATGCTCAATAAATTGCATGTGGAACTTTTTTTTTTTTAAGCATTTCTCTTGTTTGTTCAGACTTCCTCCCATTACTGCCCAAAAGTCTGCCAAGCTTCATTATTCATTTCAGTAGGATTTTCCAAGGCTATGTAGTTCAACTCATCTGACTTTAAGATTTACTACACTATCATCTAGATTTCTTTTCCCACTGTCATTTTATCTTGACTCAGCTTTTCCTATAAAACACACTAGTATTGTTTTTTCTTCCCTAAGCAAGGATCATGTTGAGGGATTTATACTTCCTGAATCAATTTCCTTTTCACCCCTTTTCTGCTTCTTATCTTTCTTCTTTTAAATACTGGTGAAGCTATACATAAGTTATGACAAACTCTTAGTCTCTATATAAATAGTTTCCTCATCTTCCATAATTTTAAAACTTACATTACTCATCTATCTCATTCCCTTAAAGCTTCTCCCAGATTTGTAAAACCCTGCTCATGCTTGAATCTATACCTGCTTTCTGAGAGCCCCCTTTCCCGTGCACTGCCATCTACACTCCTCACAAACAGCTCAGCCCCACTGGCGCATCTGTGACGTTAATCAGCTATGATAAAAAAACGGCTTAAATTAGGATGAAGGGCAGGTGGCCACTTTCCTGCGATTTGCTCCCCTGCTTTCACGGTTTGGATCCTGAAATACTTTTCTCAGCACAAACTGCATTCCTTACCAACCAATCTTATGTCTAATTTGATCTCTATGTTGTTACTGTGTATAACATTGTTATTTTATAGAGTAACCATAACTCTGCCTGGGGTCACTGTCTAGTGCAGGGGGTGAACACTGACTTTTTTTTTTAATGTTAACTTATTATCCTTCTCTTAAAGCCTCCCCACTCCCTCACCCCCTCCCCCACTAGCATCCCAGGCCAGACAGGAGTGCCTATTTTCTCTCTCTCTCTCTTTTTAAGTAAGCTCTATGCACAAGACGGGACTTGAATTTATGACCCTCGAGATCAAGAGTCACAAGCTCGACCAAATGAACCAGCCTGGTGCCCCACATACTCCTGCTCAAACTTTGTGAGCTACTACACATATTAGTGTGTACAGATAATGGGGATTTCAGCCTCAGTTTTGCTGGGAACCATCCCTACCTCCTCCCTCTCTCTCCCTTTCTTCCATTCTTCTGATACCCTTTTCTCTCTTCTGACTTCCTTCAGTCCCCTTCATCACTCACATCTCTAGCCTAAGTGTCGCTTTCTCTCCTTGGTTGGTATTCAGCTTCTCTTCATTTTTCATACCACAAATTACTTCAAATTTTACTTTCTTCTCTGCTTGCTCTTAAAACAGTATCTGACCCACTAATGTCATTCAGTAACACCAACTTCTATTATGATTTTACTTCTACCCATTCCAAACCCTGGGAAGACCCAGGATCTAAGATTTTTCTCTGACATCCATTTCCTGTGCTTTGTACACTAGCTCAAGTCATTTCTTCTTCTTTTACCAAAATGTGTGTGTGGTGGGAGTGGAAAGTTGACACAATGTCTGAACCTATTTCCTGGCATGTGGAGATGCCATGTAAATTCCTACCACAACTTTTCGGGTCTTTTTTTCTTCTTTAGAGAGACAGAGAGAGAATGCGTGTGCATGAGGAGATGGGGGCAAAGAAGGACAGAAGGAGAGTAAGAGAGAGAGAATCTCAAGCAGGATCGCTGCCCTGTGTGGAAACAAAGGTGGGGCTCGATCTCACAACCTTGAGATCATGACCTGAGCCAAAAATCAAGAGTCAGACATGTAACTGACTGAGCCACGCAGGCGCCCCTTTCCTGGTCTTTTTGTGCCCATCTTTGCCTTCCAACTTTGATTTTCTGTTCAATACATAGAGCTTACCTCTTTCATGTAATTTCCCTATCCAGTGCAAGGCACAATATTGTTTTCCTTTGGTCTCTTAAAAATGTTTCACCCATGTAGTCCCTTGCCTGATTGACACTTTTTGGTATGCCTGTGCTCCCAATTTAATCAGATGCCTTGAAGACCCTGTCTATTTTATGAGCTAAGTGCACACAAGCTTATATATACATATTCATACTCACAACCCCATGAATGAATAATTTTCCTTAAGTGCAGAATAATTAGTCAGAATCTAAGGCCTTATAGCAAGTTAAACCAGAAGACCAAACAAAGCACAAATTTACAACGGCATCATAAAAAACCTTGCACGTTCATAAAAAATTCTGCCAGCCCAAGGACTGTTCAATTAGACTCTTTGGTGGTAGAATTTATTCTAAATAAAACCTCACCTCCATGCTGTGCCATTTCTACATAAGAATTGGAGAGAACTATGTAGATCCTGCACCTGTTGAGTTATACAGAAAATCGGCAGGAAACCAAGAGTGCAAGTGCATGTGATTAAGTACAAAAGATTAGAATAAAAACCTTAGGTGGCTATGGATTCTGCTGTTCTTTTAACTCTCCACCCTCTTCTACATCATATATGATTAGTGGGCAAAAATCACATAATAACAAATTACTAGCCTTATGCTTAAGGTTCTTAGACAATGCATATGGCTTGAACATCTATGGCTATTCTGAGCATACAAAATGATTAAGCCAAACAGAAAGGTTATCATGTTGTGCTTATGAATTTTGGTAACTCGTGACCTTGCGTTATGCATGTCTGTGATTCTGGAGAGCAGATTTAGGTGAAGTTTTGTGGCGGCTCCTGCCGGGGCTAATCAGGAGAGCTGCTGAGACTAAAACTGAAGTGGAAGTTGCAGCTGCTTGGGAGATGATTTTCATTAAAGCTGCCTGCCAGGGTCAACACAGAATCCAGACTGGATTTTGGAAACAAAATGTGACACTTGCAAGGCACTTGGGCACAGGATTCAGAATATTCTCATGGTGGAATTGCATCATTTTACCAAGAATGGAAATAAAATCTTTAAACAATTATTGACATAGAGTTCACCCTAAAATACACAGTTAAGTGTGAACATTTCCATTATTTCCTTCTATCTAATAATTATAATACATATATGGAGATTTTGCCATTAAATATAAATGTCTCCAGGGTGCCTGGGTGGCTCAGTGGGTTAATGCCTCTGCCTTCAGCTCAAGTCATGATACCAGAGTCCTGGGATCAAGCCCCCCCCACCAAATCAGGCTGCCTGCTCAACAGGGAGCCTGTTTCCCTTCCTCTCTCTCTGCCTGCTCCTCTGCCTACTTGTGATCTCTGTCTGTCAAATAAATTAAAAAAAAAAAAAGATGTCTCCAGCATTTGAAAATGAGTTACAGCTATTGATAGATCAAAGTATAATCCTCAGTTGTGTTAAAGTAATGAAACTGTGAGTAATGAAATACATGTAAAGATATTGGTAAAAATTTGTGATTTGTTGAAGGACAAAGGTTAATCTTAAATTTATATATCACTGTACTTTTTTCCTTGGCTTAAAAAAAAAGTGGCTCAAAAAAAGATGGGCCTATTTATAGAATTCTTTTTAGTAAGTTAATAGATGCATAGGAAAAGAAAAATATGACTTTTGGGAAACCTGTAATAGATATCTGAATTTCTTTGGCCATTAAGGTATTTAAAGACATTTGTTAAATCATGTTATCTTTGTTATTTTAGTGTTAGTATACAGATTTTAGATGATAAGATGATGTCTATAAAATGATATAATTCTTTGTTAAAATAAACGTAGTGCTTAGAAACTAGGTTGATAGCATAGAGACAGGAAGTATTATTTTCCAAGAGAGATAAAGTGATGATGAGTCACAGAAGCGCTGTAGTATTGGGTGCCTGGGTGGCTAAGTTGGAAGACTGAGCAACTCTAAATCTTGGGGTTATGACTTGGAGCCTCATGTTGGGTGTAGAGATTACTTTTTAAAATAAATAAACTTTTTAAAAGTGTATTATAATAATATAATAATTGTATTTGGTTTCAGGCTTAAAAATCCCCCTTCCCTCCATTGCTTTACCCCAACAAATACATTATTTGTTTAGATGCACGCATATTATATTTGATTTTTTTATAAAGATTTTTATTTGTTTATTTGAGAGAGAGAGAAAATGAGCATGAGAAGTGAGAGGGTCAGAGGGAGAAGCAGACTCCCCACCGAGCAGGGAGCCTGATATGGGACTCCATCCCGGGACTCCAGGATCATGACCTGAGCCGAAGGCAGTCGCTTAACCATCTGAGCCACCCAGGTGTCCCTATTTGAATTTTTTTAATAAGCTAAATTTATTTGAGAAGTAGTAAAGAAAGACCTTAGTCCAAGACTATTTCACGCCGTCCTGTATCTACACAACTTCCTAGCCTCTTGGACATTCCTCCTATGCCTTTGAGAGTAGCTACTAGGATTCCACCATTAAGCCACAACTTTGACATACACCTCATGCTCAATAAATATTAGCTTACTACATGAATTTTTCTAGTCCACTACCTCAATCTATGATCCTTATCAGGCTGTGTTCCAAAATTCAGAAAATCTGATTACTTAGAAGATTTTACAGCACTGCCAGATAAGAAACAGACCTGTAAATTTGTAATTGCTGACCAGAAAAATTTAGATTGTTGTTAACAGCATATAATTATATCTTTTTAGATAAGTGCAATAAAATGCTTCTTATTTTAGTCACCGGAGTCTGTTTATTTTTTAATAACTAAAAGGAAAAATGAAATCAAATCATAGAATCCCTGAAAAGAAGAGTTAGTTTTTCAATACTTTTCAAATTGCCATTAAGGGGCACTAGTTAAGGACATTACTATCTTAGAACATACAAGCACATGTTCTTCAAACACAGAAATGTACTGGTATGAAATCTCTCAAGGTAATATAAATCCTAAGGGAGGTATAAATTTACCAAGGAAGAAAAGAAAAAAATGGTACTGCTTGATAAGATGAAGCTGCCAAAAAGCAATAGGACCTGCCTATCCCCATTCACGAGATTGACACCTCCGCTTGCAGGTGCCAAATGATAAGTTCTTAATGCGTATGTGTCATTTGAATGTGTGTGCATAACAAGTGAATATAAACACGAGTTTTTTAATTAAATTACTAAGTCCCTACGGAATGCTAGTCATTATATCAGCTCTCCCACTTCAATCTGAGAATAATTCATGTGGGCTTAATAATACACACTACATGGTAACTGCTCCCAAATTATCAGTTGTTCTCTTCAGTTCCACGCACCGACTTCTGTTATCTAGACCAGGGTTTTCTAATTCACTATCCTACCCTTGTTTGCCCTTCTGACGAGCACATTTACTCCCGATTTTATTCCGCCTCTTTCCCTTCATAACGTGCCGGGTTCACTATTGGTGCATAATTGTACAATCTGAAACGGAATTTTGAAATAAGTTTTCATATGTTTAAATCTCTCTCTTCTCGGGCTGAGGCTGAGACAGTGAGTAGTGGGAAAATGTCAGACACTATGCCAGGGTCGGTTCATGCATTATCTCCCCAGTATGCCTGGTATGTAGCTGCATTTTCTGCACATTCTGAAGACTGGCTATGTATGAAAATCTGCACTTAAAATTAATGGCCTTATATAGAATTGTTGTATGCATCAGATATATATAGAGAGAGGTACATAGATATAAATATAGATATATAGATATATAGATACAGATGTAGATATAGATATGATAGTGAATAGGCTTTTCATACCTATAATCTAGTTATATTTTGGACTGTATAAAAAAATTCCTTACCTAACATGATGAACTTGTGTAAATTTTATAGAAATTTTAATTGGAAATCATTGGTTCCTTTCATTTAAGAATTTCTGTATTTAAGAATCTCTCCCTCTCTTTTTTCTTTTTTTGTCTTTTACAAAAGACAAAAGTTTGTTGTCTGTACAACAACAATCTCGTGAATGGGGATAGGCATTTGCTTTGTTCCTTAAAGTCCACATATGAGTGAAATCATGTGGTATTTGTCTTTCTCTGGTATCTATTTTTAATTTTTTGAGGAACCTTCATGCTGTTTTCTACAGGGGCTTCACTAATTTGCATTCCTATCAACAATGTACAAGAATTCCTTTCTCTCTACATCCTTATCAATACTTCTTATTTCTTGTGTGAGGTGTGAGGTGAAATCTCATTGCAGTTTTGATTTGTATTTTCCTGATTTTGAACATGTGTCTGTTGGCCATTTGTATGTCTTCTTTGGAAAAAGATCTGTTTGGGCACTCTGCCCACTTTTACTCAGATTATTTGTTTTGGGGTCTTCAGTCATATAACTTGCTTATATATTTTTGATATTATCTCTTTATCAGATACATCGTTTGCAAAAATCTTCTCCCATTCAGCAGGTTGCCTTTTTGCTTTGTTGATGGTTACTTTCACTGTGCAAAAGCTTTTTATTTTGATGAAGTCCCTAAAGTTATTTTTGCATATGTTTCCTTTGCCTGAGGAGACATATCTAGAAAAATGTTTCTGTGGCCAATGTCAAAGAAATCATGGGATAACAAAGAAATGTCAAAGAAAGGAGTTTTATGGTTTCAGGTCTCACATTTACCTTTAATCAATTGGGAGTTTATTTTTGTATATGGTGTAAGAAAGTGATCCAGTTTCATTCTTTTGTATGTGGCTGTCCATTTTTCTTAATATCATTTGGTCTTTTTCCTATTGTATATTTTGCTCTCTTTGTCATAGATTAACTGATCATATAAGTGTGGTTTTATTTCGGGGCTCTGTATTCTGTTTCATTAATCTATGTGTCTATTTTTGTGCCAATACCTTTGTAGTAGAAAAAAAAAAAAAAGAAAAAGAAAAAGAAAGAAAAGAGCTTTGTGATATACCTGGAAATCTGGGATTGTCATACCTCCAGCTTTATCCTCCTTTCCAAAGACAAGATTGTTTTGGCTATTTGGAGTGTTTTGTGTTTCATATAAATTTTAGTACTATTTGTTCTAGTTCTATGAGAAAATGTTGTTGCTGTTTTGATAGGAATTGCATTAAATCTGTAGATCGCTTTCAACAGCATAAACATTTTAGCAATACTGGTTTTCCCAATCTATGAGCATAGAGTATCTCTCCATTTGTTTGTGTCATCTTAAATTTCTTTCTTCAGTGTGGTATAGTTTTTGGACTATAAGTCTTTCATCTCCTTGGCTAAGTTTATTCTTATGTACTTTATTCTTTTTGGAGCAATTGTAAATAAGATATTTTCTCAATTTATTTTTCTGCTGCTTCATTTCTAGTGTATAGACATGCAATAGATTGATGATTATTAATTTTATATTCCACTTGTGTAATTTTAATGATCAAAAGTTATTAGTTATCATTTAAATCATTATATTATGTACATTAAAATATATTTGATTTAGAAAGATTGTTTTCAGTGGGATCTCCTAAATTATACATTAATATTTCTTCTTTTTTTAAGTTTGTTTAAATTTGTTTATTTGACAGAGAGAGATCACAAGAAAGCAGAGAGGCAGGCAGAGAGAGAGGGGGGAAGAAGGCTCCCTGCCAAACAGAGAGCCAGATGTGGGGCTCAATCCGAGGACTCTAAGATCATGACCTGAGTTGGAGGCAGAGGCTTTAACCTGAGCCACCCAGGCACCCCCACATTAATATTTCTAATTCTATATCTCAAAACTCATGATAGAAACAAGTTAAAGTCACATACAAACTTCAAAATTCAAATTTTCTTTTTTTTTAATTTTATTTATTTATTTGAGAGAGAGAGATCACAAGCAGACAGAGAGGCAGGCAGAGAAAGAGGAGGAAGCAGGCTCCCTGCTGAGCAGAGAGCCCGATGCTGGGCTCTATCCCAGGACCCTGAGATCATGACCTGAGCCAAAGGCAGAGGCTTTAACCCACTGAGCCACCCAGTTGCCCCAAAATTCAAATTTTCTGCTGATTTATACCCTGACCTTTTATTTCAAAGAAAACTAATGTCTCCAATATATTTTTCTACAAACATCATGGTAGAAGTTTTAATAGTTAGTAAATATATAAAAAGTGAATATCAGGAGGAGATGGAAGAGAAGAGAATGGCATTAAATAATATAATGATGCATATTTGTCAGTAAGATAAGTTTGAAAATTTTCTAGTTATATATAACTATATTCTGCTGAAAACTTTAACTTGTTTACATATAGAACAGTTGGAAAAAATTCTGTTGGTATAATATCCAAACTTCAAAAAACAAATTGCAGACCAGGTGACAAGCAATAATTTTCAGTAAATCATTTGAATTTTAATATCTGAAAATCCTCACTGGAATTTTATATCACTAATTATGATAGAAAAGAATTCTGAACTTCAAATGTCAGCAAACATATGTTAAAAATGATTAATACTGTAAATATGCAATAATAACCCCCATATTACTCTTTCCCTTCCTTTCTCTCTCTTTCTTTCTCTCTCTCTCACACACACACAATCACTATGTTGGGAACAGGTTTTTTTTTAAAGATTTTATTTATTTATTTGACAGAGAGAGATCACAAGTAGGCAGAGAGGCAGGCAGAGAGAGAGGAGGAAGCAGGCTCCCTGCTGAGCAGAGAGCCTGATGCGGGGCTCAATCCCAGGACCCTGAGATCATGACCTGAGCCAAAGGCAGAGGCTAACCCACTGAGCCACCCAGGCGCCCCTGGGAACATTTTTTTTTTAAGTCTAATTAACCATTTTTACCTTAGATATAACAATTTTTTCAATAATAAATTTGTGGTAGACAATTACCACTTTACTGACATTTAGGCAACAAAGGGTTAAGTAAAATTAAAATATCAACACTCTGTGCCTATAGGAATAGATAACTCTTGGAAAATTTACCAAATTTCTCGATTTAGTAAAAATAATAGTGTAGTGAATTTTATGTAGAATTGTAGATATTGCTATATAGATTATAAGGAAAATTTTCACAAATAGAGTAGTGGAGAAATAAGGGGGGAAAAAAGGAAATTGCTAAAGAATAAAAACATGTACAGGATATCAAATACGTGTAGCTAAGGTCAGTAAACACCATGTGGTAGAAGTTAATGGTATTTCCAGACAATTTTGTTTTAATTCCTGTATAGTTGACATAAAGTGCTATATTAGTTCCAGGTATACAATATGGTCATCCAACACGTCCATAAATGACCTTGTGCTCATCACCACAAGTGCACTCCGTAATCCCCATCACCTGTTTCACCAATCTCCACCACCACCCCCTCTGGTAACCATCGGATTGTTCTCTCTAGGTGAAGAGTCAGGAAATCTAGGTTACAGTTTTAATTTCTTAGAGGGCTAGTTCTAAGAATGGTTGAATAATAACCTCCCAAAGTCCACTCCTCCATAAAAGCAATGTGAGCAATTGAAAACATTTCAAAATCAACAAATTTTGAAATCAACCTTTCAGAACTTTGGAAATCAACTAAAGGCCTATGATAATCCAAAGTGTGTTTATTCAAGAAAAATGGCTGAATCTCAACATGAGCAAATGCTCTTATTTGATCTACAAGTGCTATGAAAAACCAAACATTTGGAAACTACTGGGTAAGACAAAATGGGGTTGTACCTCCCCCCAAATCCCAGAGAATCGTCACTATGTGATCTGACCCTTCTGGCAGCTACTTAAAAGCTCCATTCTCAAGGGATGACTTTATTTGATCTGATTTAGGGCCTGCTCTGTGAAAACCACTCTATCCTTAGGACAGTTACCAAAAACTATTAGTAATACTTGTTTGTCATTATAGCTGCCTGGGTAGCATTACCAGGTAGTGCTAATAAGAGACTAATCAAAAAAAAAAAAAAATTAAAGGATGGGGTGCCTGAGTGGCTCAGTAGGTTAAGCGGTCAGCTCTTGATTTCAGCTCAGGTCATGATCTCAGGATCCTGGGATTGAGTCTCACATCGGACTCTGTGCTCAACAGAGAGTCTGCTGGAGGTTTCTCCCTCTCCTTCTCCCTTTGACCCTCCCCCTGCTTGAGCTTGCTCTGTCTCTCTCAAGTAAATAAATAAATCATACGGAGAAATTGGGAAATGACCTGTCAATAGGGACTTAAAAATGCCAACATATTTCTGGGAATCTAGAAAGTCACATTCATTTGCTAAGTGGTGAACATACCAAGGAAAGACCTGAGAAGGTCCTAATCTCTGACCACTCAATGATCTAAAGGGCATGCACAAGCAAAAAGTGAATACTAAGGCACCCTTGTCAACTTCTTCCCAGAGCATTGAAGGAATACCCCAATACAAACATGGCACTTCTCAGCAATGTCTGGGAGATTTACTGATCCAGGCATTGAAGGGAATCTCTTTTTAATCACTAGCTACCACTAACTGAAGCAAGCAGAGGTTTCAGTAGCACATATGGCCAAAAATACACACTCTTCAGACTATATCCTGCAAAGTAACCAAATAAACAGCAACAATAGCAAACCCTAGGGAAGAGAGGACAATATGACTTCCAGAATTGGAACATTGTACTCTTTAAAATGTCCAATTTTCCAACAACAAATATATGACATGTGCTAAGAAAAGAATCAGAAAAGCATGAACCATGCATAGGCACAATAGCAGTCAATAGATAATGACCTTAAGAAATCCTAGAATCTGTGCTTATTAAACAAAGACATTAAATCAGCCATTTTAAATATGGTCAAGGAACTAAAAGATAGAGACATATGAAAAAAATATGGACATATAAAAAATGTATTTCCAATAGAAGATACCAATAAAAAGATAGAAATTATTTAAAAAATCAAGTAGAAATTCTGGAGTTGAAAGTACAACAACTGAAATAAAAAAATTCACTAGCATCAGAACAGCAGATGTGATCAGGAAGCATAAATCAATTTGGAAAGAGGTCCACTGATTATTCCACTTATGAAACTGGGGAACAAGAATGGAGAAAAATGGGCGCCTGGGTGGCTCAGTGGGTTAAGCCGCTGCCTTCGGCTCAGGTCATGATCTCAGGGTCCTGGGATCGAGTCCCGCATCGGGTTCTCTGCTCAGCAGGGAGCCTGTTTCCTCCTCTCTCTCTCTCTCTGCCTGCCTCTCTGCCTACTTGTGATCTCTCTCTGTCAAATAAATAAATAAATATTTAAAAAAAAAAAAAAAAAAAAAAAAAAAAGAATGGAGAAAAATGAACATAGCCTCAGAGACCTGTGGGACAGCATTAAGTATACCATCAAGCATGTACTGGAAGATCTTGAAGAGAAGAAGAGAGAGGGGGGAAAATTTGAAGGAATACTGGCTGAAAAATCCCCAAATTTAATGAAAAACATGAATCTGCACAATTCCAAGTAAGATAAACTCAAAGATATTCACATGTAAATATATCGTAATCAAACATTTCCCAAAGTGCAAAGAGAGACTTTGAAAGTCTCATCACATACAAAGAAACTTCAATAATATTGACAACTGATTTTTCAGAAACCATAAAACATAGAAGGCAATGTAATGATGTACTTGAAGTGCTGAAAGAAAGGGTATTGACAGCACAAGAATCCTACATTCTGAAAAACTATATTTTACAAATTAAGGAGAAATGAAGAATTCCAAGATAAAAATTGAGAATTTATTGCTAGCAGAAATGCCCTGGAAGGAAATTCTTCAGGCTATAATGAAAGGAAATTTGGGGCATCTGGGTGGCTCAGGTCATGATTCCAGGGTCCTGGGATCAAGTCCTGAATGGATTTCTGTATTGAGCCCCCACAGCAGGCTCCCTGCTCAGTGGAGAATCTGCTTCTCCCTCTCCCTCTCCTCCCAACCCCACCACCACCACTCCACTCTTAATGCTCTTAAATAAACAAATAAAATCTTTTTTTAAAAAAAGAAAGGAAACTAGATATTATCTTGAATCCATATAAAAAAATTAAGTGCATTTGTAAAAGTAATTATATAGAAAAACATAAGAAAGGGTGTAAATGTAGCTCGCTCTCTCTTTTTTTTTTTATTTTTTAGAATTTTTGTTTGTTTGTTTGTTTGTTTTTTTAGTTTCAGAGGTAGAATTTAGTGATTCATCAGTTGCATATAACACCAAGTGCCCTCCTCAATGCCCATCACCCAGTCACCCCATCTCCCCACCTACTTCCCCTCCAGCAACCCTCAGTTTGTTTCCTATAGTTCCTCATCTCTTACAGTTTGCCTCCCTCTCAATTTTCATCTTATTTTATTTTTCCTTCCCTTCTCCTATGTTCATCTGTTTTGTTTCTTAAATTCCACACATGAGTGGTGAAATCATATGGCATTTGTCTTTCTCTGATTGCCTTATTTAGCTTAGCATAATATTCTTTACTTCCATCTATGTCATTGCAAATGGCAAAATTTCATTCTTTTTGATGGCTGAGTAATATTTCATACCAGGATATATACCACTTCTTCCTTATTCAGTTATCTGTTGATGGATTTTTGGACTCTTTCCATATTTTGGCTATTGTGGATATTGCTGCTCTACACCTTGGGGTGCACATTCCCTTTCAAATCACTATGTTTGTATCCTCTGAATAAATACTTAGTGGTGTAAATGCTGGGTTGTAGAGTAGTTCTATTTTTAACTTTTTAACTTCATACTGTTTCTAAACTGTATTTCTCTTATCATTATTGAAGCGGAGCATCTTTTTATATGATTATTGGCCCTTTAGGTTTCTTGATTTTTAATCGTTTTTCATGTCCTTACCACCTTCCTCCCCCTCCCCAACTGGGTCATTTTTTTTCTTTTTGAATTATAAAATGTCTTCCTATATCCTGGATGTTTATTTTTGTGCATATGTTTATTCTCTGTCCTCACAGACTTCGTAGTCAAATGAAGAAACAGAAAATGGAGTTCAGTGGGTGCCATGAGAAGTACAGACAGATAATGGGGTATGGGGAGAACTTTTAAACCAGATTTCTGGGGAAGTGGGAGGATTTCCAGAAGTGATATTTAATCTGAGATCCAGGGAGGCGGGTAGCCAGTTGGGAAACTAGGCCATCTCTAGAACAATTTTTCTTTTTTTCTTTTTTTAAAATATTTTTTCAATTTTTCTTATTATTTATTTTCTCACCATAGCACCTACCCTCCATTTGTAACTCTTTTATTCTACTCTCTTATTTAAAATACAACTACATGAAGCAATATTTTAAAAACTGCATTGATGGGGTTATAATGGACAAAGGTGTAATTTGTGTGGAAAACATTGTACAAAGAAAGAGGGGAGATGGAGCTATATTGAAACAATTTTTTTAATATGCCATTGAAATTAGCTTGATCTTAATCTGATTTAAATTGTCTTAAAATAAGATGTAAATTGTAATCCCAGGGCAACCACTAAGAAAATAACTCAAAATTATATGGTAAAAGAAACAGCTACAGGTTTAAAATATAAAATATGAAAATGAGACAATTCAAACAATCAGTAAAATCTGAATTTAAAAATCAACCATAATTAACAACATCCTAAAATAATCACTTTACTATGTTGGTGTTTACTTAATTAAAAAGGTCCATATGTATTTGAAAACATAAATGTGTTTTAATTTAACATGATATTGTAAGCCTTTTTTGGTCTTAGGTTTGGATTTGAAATGTGTGGTGGGAAATTTTAAAATATGTTTTCCATACATTGTAGAATCTCTACATACACGCGCAAACAGGCATTTTATTCGTTACATATGATTAAAATGTAATAAAATGGATTCCTGATGTGTCCATTTATGTTAAACATATGAGACATTTTTAAGTAATTGCAGTGATTTCATAATCAAGAACTGAAAGTTGAAATCAAATCCAAAGGTCTATTTGCACTGACATGATTTAAAGTGCTACCAACAACATACATGATAAAATGTATCTTTTTCCTAGTGATTTTTATTAATCTGAAAGCAAATTAAAGAATTCTTTAACAACAAAGTCTTGTAAAGTGAATTAATAAGCAAAAGCTGATATAATTTAAAATAAATTAGGTGTCCATTCAAGTGTTTTTGGTCTGTGGGCCCATACAAATTTGCTTGGAGAAGTTACTCTCTCAGCATTCCCATCACATGTGGATTTGTGTGATGTTTGTTTTCACTAAGAAGGAGAAAGTGGAAAAGCTATTTCAGAACCAGATTTGATTGCTTTGAAAACAAACAAACAAGAAGTGCTTTTTTTCCTTGTGGCTTTGGGCTAATTGCTCGTCCCTTCAAATCTCTGTTTTCTTGTTGTTTTTTTTCCTCCTTTATCTATTTTCAAGGTAAATTTAATAGCTTATGGGAAAAACTTGTTTAATTTACTTCCTCTCTTTGAAAAAGGTTTCTTTCTATATCTCTTCTTTCCTTACTCTCTGAAGTCTGATTTTAGTTTTAGCACGTTAAGGAATTAATAATGCATGTGACTGATTTTTTTCTGATATTTTTTCAACTTTTAAGAGGTTGTGCTTAATGATCTGATCCCAGAAATGACATGTCCTCATTTCAATTCTGCCTCTGAGAAAAACTGTATTATCTCCAGAGAGCAATGATATAGCCTTGTACATTTGTTATCTATTGCCCTGATTATACCACAGGAAGAGAGAAAAGCCCATTTCAGGTTAAAAAAAAACAAAACAAAACAAAAAAAAAAACTTTGAGTAAAAAAAAAACTTATTAAGGAATTTACATAATTAATTTTAATGATATGAAAATACAACATGGATATGTTCATACCCACCGTAGCTGGTGGGTATGAACAAATACTTTCTTTTGAAATATCTGTAACTAAGTGATTTCTTATGTGTTATTTTCTTACACAAAAATAATAGCTAGTGTTAAGGAACACTTACTAAGAAGAGACATGATTCTAGGCCCTTGGCATGTGTCAATTACTTTAATATTCATAATAGTCTAGTAGATAGTTTACTGCATTTTAGAGTAGAAAACACTGAGATAAGGGACTGGTTAAAACATGTGCCCCAGGGGGCATCTGGTGGCTCAGTGGGTTAAGCCTCTGCCTTCGGCTCAGGTCATGATCTCAAGGTTCTGGGATCGAGCCCCACATCAGGCTCTCTGCTCAGCAGTGAGACTGCTTCCCCCTCTCTCTCTGGCTGCTGCTCTGCCTACTTGTGATCTCTGTCAAATAAATAAATAAAATCTTAAAAAAAAAAAACCTGTGCCCCAGGGTTTTACTACAAGTAACCTTGTGGTAGACCCTGCAATTTTAACCTCTATCTGTTGTTAACTATGGTTATCAATGGAAGAATTGCATTTAATATAAAAAATAGATAATGTTTTCTAGTGGACAAAAGATAGACAGATATGTGGTATTATAAATAAGAGTAAGGATATAGACGTTTGCTTAGAATAATAAAATTTAGTGGATGTCAGAGTTCCTCCAATGATTAAAACTCTATTCACCATAAAAGAGTAAGTTGAAGCAAGATTTGGAAGTAGAAATTTGCCAAACATACTCTGGAGGCTGGTTTGTCTAAAACTGGATGCCAGATATCAAATCTGAATTTGTGAAAGTATGTTCTTGCTGATTCAATTTAATGCAAGGTAATCTTAAACAAACAAAAAGTAATACTTTTAAATTCCTTGAAAGTGGGCTAGTAGTATAGATTTTTATATTTTTATGAAAGAATGAAAATTGTTCTCTCAGGTATGTATTAAATTAATAGTTGTGTTTGAGTCAGAGACCTTTCTAAAACATTAATTTATGGATTTAGGATAAATTTATAATCTTCCTAAAGTCTGTTCAAATGAAAACAAAAGAAACAAAATCATTTGAGGCCATCTTCATACTAATTTTTAACATAATTTTACATTATGTACTAATTTTATGCTAGGCACTCTTCTTTTTTTTTTTTTTGTCTTTTTATTTATTTATTTATTTATTTATTATTTTTTATAAACATATATTTTTATCCCCAGGGATACAGGTCTGTGAATCGCCAGGTTTACACACTTCACAGCACTCTTCTATGTGTTCCGCAAATCCTACTTCATTTCATCTTTCTACAAATGTGTGCAATGGCTATAGTCATCTACATTTTTTTTTAAGATTTTATTTATTTTTGTGCATGTGTACACATGAGAGAGAGAGAATGAGCCGGGGCTGGGATGGGGTGGTGAGGGGGTTGGGCAGGATTTAGTGGGAAACCCAAGGCGGGGCTTGATCCCAGGATCCTGGGAACATAACTTGAGCCAACAGCAGACACTTAAACCACTGAGCCACCAAGGTGCCCCTGTCATCTACATTTTATAGATGAAGAAACTCAGAGAGGTTTAGCAGCTTGCCTGATGTGGCAAACACAGCTAAAATGTGTCAGACACAGGAACAAAACTTAAGACCTGGTTCCTTAATTTCTTATCATTTCCATTATCCTATATTGTGTATTTGGGCTTTTAGAATTGTCATCAGTTATCATTCTTTCTCTCTCTCATATACACACACAAAATAAAACAATCCAGAACTCTAAACAGATCTCACATTTTATTGATAGGTCACATCATCCAGGGGCACTATTAGAAAGCTGATTTGATATATGGTTAATGGAAAAGTTATATGAATAACTTGTAGAAGCAGTGGTCCTACAAGTAAGATTGAATTACTTATTTAGTTATAAATATAACTATAACTAAATTATTTCTATTTATAAATATAATATTTATATTTATAAATAGAAATATAACTAAATATATATAAATATATATTTGTATATATTTTATAAATAAATACATTTTATATAAACATATATATTTAGTTATATTTATAACTAAATAAGTAATTCAATCTTAATATATATATAAAAATATAACTAAATATATATAAATTACTTACTTACACTGTGATTGCTGATCATTTACTGAGTATCATTTACTGAGTATCTATCTCCTAGAATCAACATAAATATTTTGAATATTAAGGTTTTTTATTTGCAGGGTGCCTAAGTAGCTCAGTCGGTTGAGCGTCTGCCTTGGGCTCAGGTAATGATCCTTTGGCTAGAGTCATGATCCGGGGGTCCTGGGATAGAGCCCTGCCATCAATCGATGGGACTTTCTGCTCAACAGGGAGCCAAGTCTGCCTGCCATTGTTTTGCTCTCTCTCTCTCTCTGTCAAAAAAAATAAATAAAATCTTTAAAAAATTTAAAAATGATTTTTTTATTCTAAATTTATTTTCAGTCGTTTTCTTCACATCAGTTGGTAATGATGTTTTAAAGTCATGGTTAATAATCAAGAAGCATTTATTCCTTTTCAAAGAGAGTTGGATAAATGTAATTTTGAATTAAAAGCTTGTGAATCTGAAACGAATAAATGTTCTCATCTTTCACCACGCACTAATTCCAGTAGGTAATCATTAAGCATTTCAGATTGGACATCAAGGAAAGAAAGTGACCCTACATTCAAGTGCCTACCACTGAACTTTCTTTTTCCTGTGTATTTAGGTTTGTGTCGGAACTCTTAAAAACATAAATTTACACATAAAGATATATGTGATGATCAGCCATTTATCATGGCTATGAGAGACCAAGAACTAACATTTTTATAACATTTCATAACTACAAGTTATTTTATACACTTTATATTCAAGAACCTTAAGTTACATAGGTGGGATTTTTTTCCTCATATTTTTGAATAAAAGTGAAAATGATATTCTTAGAACACTGTGATTGCTGATCATTTACTGAGTATCTCTTTTTTTCTTTAAGAAAATAATAATACTTCTGCACCTCAGTTTTTTAACCTACAGAACAGTAGTAATATACACCTAGTAATATACACCTTTCTTACTTCAAGTCTTTCTATTAAAATACCACGATAAGACAGGAGAAAAGAAAGTGCATACTGCAAACAGCTTTTCCTTGTCTCTGTTTTCCCATGTGAACAACATAAGCTAATGCTAAGTTCTTGGAGCATCACAAAAATTCTTTCTGTAACAAAAATTCTATTATATAAATGTTAAATGTTATTGGCTGCTCATGAACACATTCTTAACCTAGTTTAGACAGACTTTAAGCTAAAATTTATGCAGTGTTCATATTTTTCTTTCTCTCAACATGTATATTGTAGGATTAAAATTTTAAGACCTTCCACTTCTGATTCTCAGACTTGGATTCATTCAAGGTTAAGTCTGTAATGCATTGCTGTTCTCCTTCTTACTCTTAACAGGGATTAAGAGACTTGCCAGACCTATCAGGGTTTTAAGAAGAAGGATAACTAAACAATAGCAGAGTATTTATTTTTAAGGAAAATTAGTTTCATGCTATTCAGAGAGACAAACTCTGCCATGTAAACCCTAAAAAGTGTTAGTTCAAAAATGGGGTAATAACCAGTATGTACTGGTGTTATAGAAAGAATTGATACTTCACTTTAAATATATGACCAGTAAGCTAATTTTTTATAGCTCAGATAATTGAAACCCCTTTAAAGACACAATTTCATTAGACCATAACTCCATTAAAATGTAACCAAAGGCTTGGGTCATCATTTATACAAATGGTTTTAATCAAAGAAAAATGCTTAGAGAAATGGAAGTGGCCAGTATTTTGTGTAATGCAATAGCTCCCCCCATCTTACAGACTAAAGAATATAAACTAGGATTCTGTTGATATATAATATTAACAGCATCTTTATTTTATTTTTTAATCCTATTTTCCTTCCTTAACTCTTTCAAAGAAGAGAAACCTTATCATTGATATACTTGTCCCCAAAATATCCATTATTCCTACATGATCTTCACAGAACATAAAACCCTACAGGAAATTGCAAGTATCTCAATGACTAGGGCATTTAAAAATTATCTTGTAAAGATAAATAAATACCATGGATATCCCATGCTTTTTAACATGTTCCGAGAAAATGAAATTTTCATTTATTTGCTGTGTGCTTTAAAAATTATATTCTTGGTTCATCTGGGGGGCTCAGTCAATTAAATGACCAACTCTTGATTTCAACTCATGTCATGATCTCAGGGTGATGAAATGAGCCCCTTTTGGGCTCTGCGCTCAGCACAGAGTCTGCTTGGAATCTCTATCTCCTCTCCTTCAACCTCTACCCCCACTCACGATGGCCCTCCCTCTCGCTCTCTCAAATAAATAAATAAATAAATAAATAATATCTTAAAAAATAAAAATGATATTTTTATTCATGGTCTTTTCCCCCCTTATATTTTGATTACTTACCAGTCTTCAATAATTATTAGGTTGACTTAATACTTAAATAGTAAGCATTTTCAGTCTTGCAAAATAGCTAAAGAAATACTAAGCAAATTACCTCACATCTTCTTAACAGTGATTGCACAAGTTGGGGCACCTGGGTGCCTCAGTGGGTTAAGTATCTGCCTTCCACTCAGGTCATAATCCTGGGGTCTGGGATCATGTCCTGTGTTTGGCTTCCTGCTTAGTAGGGAGTCTACTTCTCTTTCTCCCTCTGCCCTTCTCCCTGCTTAGGCAAGCATTTGCTCTCTCTCTCAAATAATATCTTTAAAAAATAAAAACCTTAAAAATCACTTAAGACAACTGAGATGAAAGAATTTCTTTTTCTGAAAATTCCTGAAAAATTGCATGAGAATATATTAAAATTAATATTTCTGAAACTATTTTATGTACGATATGAATTAAAATTTGTCAATATTTAAAGTTTCATCAAGCCCTATATACTGAAGAGTTTTTCTATAGTTAGCAGTATGAAACGAATGCAAATTGTATGATAGCCAGGAGAAGGAAATGCCCATCTCATAAAAAAACATACTGATGAATAGAAGAAAAGAGAATTACTGATATTTTTCATTTTATAAAGTAGGTATTCAGTAGCCTACTAAATGTAAGGCAGGTTTTTAAAATTATCTTTTAATATTACATCAAAGATATGATTCCATTTGGGAAACATCACCACCTCCCCATATGCACCACCACCCAGAATTGAAAACATTTGGCAGAGTATATATTGGTCAAAGCTATTGAATGTTTAATAACAGAGCATGCAAGGACACTTAGAACCCTGTAGCCAGTTATGGTCTGGGACCAGCTTGTTGGCTAGATGCAGCCAATTATGTGCATCTCTTCCAAAATCTGGTTCACTGACCTCATATAGAAGATTGAAATCGCCCAAGGTTGGATCATTTAAACCGTGGAGATTGGCAAAGGTTATATATCAAAACCTTTCCTATCTTATCCCCTCCTGCCAAGCTGGTTGTTAAACATTTACCAGTGTACTATACAGCCAGTAGCAATTTCAAACCTAGAAAATACCTTCCAGCATCAAATTTCCTCCTTGGCTGTGCACTCTGGGCAACATTATCCAAACTGCTGAGATTTCTCCTACCAATTCTCTGGCTCTATGATACATGTTCAGGTACAGAAACCTAGAACTTCTATTTTTTTTTTTCACTTCTATGTTTTTATACTCACAATGTCCACATTGTTACAGAGCTGTGCGTTACTAACAAGAAAATGGTCAGGTACCACACTATGATAGTACTGCTTTAAAGGTACAGGTCTTTTTGATACTGACTTTATCAAGGCTAAGCACCCTCACACTGACAAATTACTCAACACTTTGAAACATGAGTTGAGCTGGTGCCTAATTAATAAACCTCATCACCTTTGCTTTTAGAAGTATAAAGAAAAACCAAATCCTTTTGGTTCACAAACTGTCCCCTGTACATGTAGAGCAAGTAAAATCCAAAGAAAGAGGCAAACAACTTCAGATTGGCAGGTGGTAAGTTTAATAAGCAAAAAAACAAAAAACAAAACTTATGTATGAGTCTTATCTTAGGTGGCTGCAAGACAAGTCCATCTCCACATTCACCTACTTCTATTTGTATAGAGCCCTTAACTGGTTTCAGTCACATATATTCTCTAAATGGTCTTAATACACATTGCTCTTTCAAGGCTGTTTCCTTGAAAATAGCTTGAAGTGTAGGAACAGTGGGCAAAACAGACATTCCAAGGTTTGGGGGGGTAATTGAGGAGCCTCCAAATGTCCGGGTCCAGCTGGTGGGTCAATCAGTGGTCATAGCCACTTGATGACCTCCTCTAATGTATCCATAACTAGTTGGCCCCATGATGAAAAAACAAAAACAAATAGCTTAGATTTTCTAAAAAAAAACAAATCACATATTTTCTGAAATTCAGTAAATCAAACATTCATTCTGAATTTATCATTTCCTCTATTATAAAGCAATTCTCCCATTATACCACTGTTTTCTTTTTCAAAAAAATAAAAGACTTATTTATTCTTTTTTTTTTTTAAAGATTTTATTTATTTATTTGACAGACAAGTAGGCAGAGAGGCAGGCAGAGAGAGAGAGGAGGAGGCAGGCTCCCCGCTGAGCAGAGAGCATGATTCAGGCCTTTGCCAGGACTGTGGGATCATGACCTGAGCAGAGGCAGAAGCTTTAACCCACGGAGCCACCCAGGCGCCTCTGTTTTCTTATTCATAAAGTATTTATCCTTAGAAAATCAAAGTTTTTGTGTGTTAGAAGAAATACTTGTACCTATGTGAATTCCAGTAAAATTTGTGATAATTGGTGACAGAAAAACCAGTGTGTTTTTAAACTGTTTTGTCATCTTTTTTGTTTTTTTAATTAGTTTTGCATTACATGTTTTATTTTGTCATTGATTATTCAGTTTCTTTAAAAATATTAGTCAGCTACTAATTTGTTTGCACAACTTTTTCTTAATACATCTATCACAGAAAATTTGTACCTCAAAACACGGATATTTATATATTTTTTACTATATGCCATCATCCTCAATTTAATTTAAAATATCAGTAGGAAAATATCCTCATTTTAATTAAAAATATAAAATAAAAGTAAATAATTATGGAGTTTAAACAATATATAATAGCTTTGTCATGCTTCTAGAAAGGACTCTCTTCTGCCTGGAGCTGATCGTCTACTAATTCTTTGTATGTTGTGCTCCAGCAATTTACTTTTTCATATTTTGTGCCTTATTTCTTAATGGGATCTGACCTGATAGATCCTTCAACACCCTCTATCTTCACTTACATTTTTTCATTTGAATGAATGATCCATACCCTGTTTTAGATTTCTCATCTGGCATTTTCTCCTTGATTCACATGGCAAGAGGAGCTATCCTCTAATATTATTCCACTGAAACTGGTTTCACTAACATCACTACTGATACCCGTTAAATCTTCTCCCCTCGAGAAGATATTTGCAAACAACATATCAGATAAAGGACTAATACCAAAATCCATAAAGAGCTTAGCAAAGTCAACTCTCCAAGAACAAATAATCCAGTCAAGAAATGGGCAGAGCACATGAACAGACATTTCTGCAAAGAAGACATCCAGATGGCCAACAGACACATGAAAAAATGCTCCACATCACTCGGCATCAGAGAAATAAAAATCAAAACCACTACCACCTCACACCAGTCAGAATGGCTAAAATGAACAAGTCAGGAAATGACAGATGCTGGCGAGGATGTGGAGAAAGGAGAACCCTCCTACACTATTGGTGGGAATGCAAGCTGGTGCAACCACTCTGGAAAATAGCATGGAGTTTCCTCAAAAACTTGAAAATAGAGCTACCCTGTGACCCAGCAATTGCACTACTGGGTATTTACCCTAAAGATACAAACAGAATGATCCAAAGGGGCATGTGCACCATAATGTTTAAAGGAGCAATGTCCACAATAACCAAACTATTGATAGAACCTAGATGTCCCTCAACAGATGAATGGATAAAGAAGATTTGGTATACACATACAATGGAATACTATGCAGCCATCAAAAGAAATGATATCTTGCCATTTGCGACAATGTGGATGGAACTAGAGGGTATTATGCTTAGCGAAATAAGTCAATCAGAGAAAGACAACTATCATATGATCTCCCTGATATGAGGAAGTGGAGATGCAAAGTGGGGGGTTTGGGGGGCAGGAAAAGAATAGAAACAAGATGGGATCGGGAGGGAGAAAAACCATGAGACTCTTAATCTCACAAAACAAACTGAGGGTTGCTGGGGGGAGAGGGGCAGGGAGAGGGTGGTGGGGTTATGGACATTGGGGAGAGTATGTGCTATGGTGAGTGCTGTGAAGTGTGTAAACCTGGCGATTCACAGACCTGTACCCCTGGGGCTAATAATACATTATATGTTTATTAAAAAATCTAAAAATTAAAAAAATATATTCTCCCCTCATTTCACTCTTTCTAATACTAATCTCTCTGCAAAAGTTGATACTGTTCTCCAACCCATTTCTTGAAATTGTTTTTGTCTTTGCTTTTCCTGACATAATAATTTCCATCTATTAAGATATATCCTTTTTCAACTTATTGCCTCTTTTTTCATCAATTCCTTGGCTATTATATACTTCTAGGATCTGTCTTTTGTCAGATGTTCTCACCCATACACTCTCATTTAATCCCATGATTTTGTCACCTATAAATTAATGACTCCATCTCAGATTGCTTGTCTGAGCTCAATTTATATATCCAGACACCTCTGGAGGATCTTTCTTCCAGCCCTCTTCTATTCACATATAAAACTGAGTGAATTCTCATCTAACCTGGCTTTCTTTCTACACCTGTATATTGGTAGGCTATAGAATCTAATATATTTTTTCCTGTCTCTAAACCCACTTCTCATAAAACTTACCTGAACCTCTTTTTCAAGTCTGGTTCCCATGGCTGTTTGCTAAGCAGGTAGCAGGCCATGTTATCCCACCCCCTGAATACAGCTGGGATAGTCTCCTCTCTCCTGGAGGCTGAAATTGAGACACAGACAGAACGTGGTATTATTTGTGAATGAGACGACCATATCTGGGCCATGTTCTCTAATTAACAACCCGAAATGAAAGTTGGTCTGATAAGAAAGTTTCATTTAAAAAACCCATGTGAAGGGCGCCTGGGTGGCTCAGTGGGTTAAGCCGCTGCCTTCGGCTCAAGTCATGATCTCGGGGTCCTGGGATCGAGTCCCGCATCGGGCTCTCTGCTCAGCAGGGAGCCTGCTTCCCTCTCTCACTCTCTGCCTGCCTCTCTGCCTACTTGTGATCTCTGTCTGTCAAATAAACAAATAAAATCTTTAAAAAAAAAAAAACCCATGTGAAGAGAGCAGTAGAAATGAAAAACTATGTTACCCTAGTAAGTGTGAAAAATAGAGTAGCTCTCCTGTTTCCTCACAACTCCTAAGTTCTTCTATACATCTTTTTCTTGAAGATAAGAGATACTCCTGTATAGATCCACTAAACTCTGATTGTAATAGCTGGGGGGGGGGTCAATCTAATTTACTCTTTTACAGTGATTAAATTAGCAGTTAGGCCATATGGATATACCATCTTGTACTTACATCCAATCCTCTTTCTCCAGTGCATCACCAAACCTTATTTCTTACCTTAACTACTGTAATTCTCTTTGAGAATGATTTTGTTTTTGTTTTTATTTTTTTCAATTCCTCCATCTTTCACACTCCTACAAGATCAAACTTTCTAGAATAGAAATCCATATTTATTATTCTGCATAAAGCCAGTGAATGGCTTTCTGCTGACTATCAAATGAAGTCAAATCCCTTTAAGCAGAGCATGCAAGCCACTGCATGTCCAGAACCTAGATAACCTTGCACTATCCTGAAGGTTTACTGTCTTGTGTATCTTTTCATTTGGCTCATGTCATTCTTGCTTGCTGGAATACCCTTCTCTACCTTACTGCCTGGACCATTCCTACTTAAAGTGTTTACATTTGCAAATCATCCCTTACCTACCAAATAGAGTTAATCATTCCTTTTTAGGAATACACACACATACACATTTATCTATTCTATTTCTTTTATTTAAATGCTTTTTCTTCCTTCCAGAATATAAGCTGGTTGTTGATAGAAAACAGTGTTCCATTATTTACATAACATTTGTTTCTTTATTATAATATGAATAAACCCAGGAAGTAATTAGTATAATCTAAAGTAGATCTAGACTTCCTAGATCCTGATTAACCACTGGTGTTTTGTGTTAATTCATAATCTATTTCACTTTCTCTCTAAGAAGAAGGATAACTTTAAAATTATTATAGTTCAGTGTTGTCTGGGTGGCTCAGTGGGTTAAGCTTTTGCCTTTGGCTCAGGTCATGATCTCAGGGTCCTGGGATCAAGCCCTGCATGGGGCTCTCTGCTCTGCAGAGAGCTTCTTCCCCCTCTCTCTCTGCCTGCCTCTCTGCCTACTTGTGACCTCTCTTTCTCCCTGTTAAATAAATAAAAAGTTTTTTTTTTTAAATTGTTGTAGTTCATACTGCACCTCTTATAAATGTCAGGGAACTCATGTTAAAAGATAAACTGAGGCATATTAAACATTTTAAGAGTTTATTTGAACACAGATTGATTTGAATTGGGCAGCACCTAACCAAAGGTGATTAGAAGAATTCCACCAACAGGAGCTAGAGGAGAGATTTGTATAGAGAAGATGTGGAGGCCAAGCAAGGGAATTATTTGATCAGCTATAGCTTAACCAGTTGCCTTATTTGGAAGAGTCTAGTTGGCTATTTATGATTGGTTATTCTTAAGTTCCATTTTCTCTGATTCCAGTGCATTTATTCTGCTTTAGGGTTTGTTTTGCCAAGGCATTAGAGTCATGTTTGGCTGATGGCTCCTTGTTTAATTACTTTAAACTCATAAATCCCCAGTCTTATTTAAGTTAATGGTTCTCTTCATGGCACTTCCAATTATGCCACATATTGCTATGATTCCTTGGAACCACAAGGAACCACAATTTACCTTTTTTTAACTCCAATTCTACAAGTATTTTTAAAACCAACTTCTTTTATCCAAATGTAGGCCAGGTGATTCTCCCTTCTTTACAATAGGAGAAGACTTACTAATAGGACTGGAGTGTGGGAGAAGTAGGCGGTGTGATTTAGTTGATTCTAATCAACTAGTTACTTCTCTCCATGAAGCATGGAATATTTAGCTTAGGGTCTCTGCATGTCAGTGTTTAAATATAAAATTAGTGGTTGAAATAGCCAGTCTCCAGATGGTAGCTACACTTGTAGTGAGCATAGCATATTATATAGAGACATTCAATCACTATGATGTACACTAGAAACTAATATAACATTATGTGTCAGCCATAAATAGAATAAATAATTTTTAAAGTCTATAAATTCCCCTCTAATTATACATTTCTGTTCTTGAAAAATCAAGACATTTTATTAATAAACAGAATAATTTGAAAGTAATCACTAATCATCAGCATATATATTTACTTAAAAATATATTTACTGCTTGTGTAAGTAAAATTAAATTATATTAATGAATTTCTCCCTCCCTAGGTGCAAATACAATAAAACATTCTGATTACAGTAACATACATATAAAAGTATAAGGGTAATAAATGGAATTAATGTAAATGTTAATTATCTGATTTTAATTTTGAGTAAATCATTGGCTTTGCAAGTTCTCAGGGTCCTAGGATAGAACTCTGTGTCAGACTACCTGCTCAGTGGGAAGTCTGCTTCTCCTTCTCCTCCTGACACTCCTTCCCCCCTCCCCACACTGCTTTTACACTCTTTCTAGCTCTCTCTTTCAAATAAATAAATAATTTTTTTAATTGAGTAAATCAAAGATATAACGCAATAAACTTTCAGATTAGTTAGAACAAGTACTTATTTATTTGGAGGGAACTACTAATAGATTGTGTTCCAAGAATGTTTCATTATCAGTTCATGCTGTTAACACCTGAAACACAAGAACTACCAGAAACAGAAAATGAAACAAAGTGTCAATTGCTTTTTCAAGGTAACTGCTAAATATAAGAACAACTTATTTTCACAGACTGCAGTTTCTTAAAGTTAGGTATTCTGTTTTATCTATGACCCAGTTGCTAGCTTAGAAAAAATAAAACAAAATACATTTAAAAAATAAATGTTATATTTATATTGAGCAACCTGTGCCATGTATGTTTTATATCTATGATTCTTTCTAAGATTAAAGTAACAAAGGAGAAACTGAGCTGTTTGAAATCACAAAATAAATGGTTAAGAAAAAAGCCTGGCACATTATCTTATGCATATTCCTATTATCTTACTGCAACATTTATGAGATATAAGAATAAATACTAAATTTGAAAATATGAAAGACAAAAATTAAGTCTTCACATTCATTACATATTAAAAATAGTTATCACCTTGTGTAAATGTGATCTACAGAGGATATGAAACACTAAATTTGCTGACTAGATCATAGCTGGAACTACACACACACTTGGGTATATTGTGATGATGCTCACTTTCTCTTCCAAAATACAACAACTTTGTTCAAATTCACGGTTTGCTCTCTTGGGCTACTCATTACTCTTGCCTTACCGTTTTAGCATTTGCTTCTTAGTGCACACCATGGCACAGATACATTGTATTCAAGTAACAAATAGCAAATGAACCACAGTGGGAGAGATTTCATAAGGAAGAGTCAAAGCAAAACACAATCCAGACAGGTAATGGTGGGTTTATACATTTCATAAAACAGGGGGGGGGAAAAAAAGTGTTTCAAGGAAAGTAAAGTTAGCTTTCCAAGCACAGTTGCCACTTGATCTGGACATTTGCTGTATAAGGGTAAAATTACCTTGCATATTTTATATAGAAAAATGTTTTAGGGGTACCTGGGTGGCTCGATCGTTAAGCATCTGCCTTCAGCTCAGGTCATGATCCCAGGCCTCTCTCCTACCCACCCTGCTTGTGTTCCCTCTCTCACTCTCTCTGTCTGTCAAATAAGTAAACAAATTCTTAAACTATATATATATATAAACATTTATAGAAAGAAGGCTAAATATGGCTGCTCTACACATACTGTTTTTCTTCAACTTTGTTTCACTGTAAGTTCCAGTTGAGGCATTTTCTGCAAAATTTTCCAGAAAGCTCTTTCATAATAATTCAAAGAACTATTCTAATTCTCTTTTTATTCCAAGAGAATCATTCGCATGTTGCTTCGTGTTGGAAAAACAGGCATGCATTTCACCTATAAAACGGTATTCTCCTGTCAAGGAGAAACCAGAAGTGATTAAATAACAAAAGTGGGAAAGAGAAGCTAGTTGCATAGTGTAAAGATAGAACACAATAGGTAGAAATGAGTTCAGGAGGTCAAGGAATTCATCTCATACCTCACTGGCAATTTTCTAAATGAACAAGTAAGTGTAGTACTAGTGAATCGAATGAAGATTACCAAGATGAAGTCACTAGAAAAAGAAATAGTCTTATTCTAGTTCAGTGCCTCAAACAAGTGTCCATCTTTAAAAATTAATTTAAAAATGTATTTTATTTTTTGCATTATGAGCATTTTCACATTTAAGACAAAGTTCAGGTTTAAAACTACATTTCAAACTTTCTACTATTCACCAAAGTGAAAAATAAAACCTTTAACGGATTACACAGATCTTTCATCTGTAGATCTTTTATCTCTGATAAATCTTCCATTTCTCTCCATCTTATTAAAAGCATATAAAACAAACACCTCAGTGGAACAGTATGAAAATACTTTTGGTAATAGAGAATTAATGTTTGACGTGGGGGAAAAAACATTCCTAGACAATATATAAGGAATTGTTTTTATAGGTCTAAGAGATTATTAACTTTATAATTTGCTCAATTCTTTGCTTCCCATTTTCTTTTTTAAAGACATATTGTCCCTTGTAGTATGAATGGAAACTAGAGAGCAATAACATCTCTTAGTAAATGGGTCAAGAACAGGAAGAACCATGGGGTGCCTGGGTAGCTCAGCTGGTTAAACCTCAGACTCTTGATTTCAGCTCAGGTCCTGATCTCAGCATCTGGCCTGGTGCCCACCC
Organism: Mustela erminea; assembly: GCF_009829155.1. Taxonomy (NCBI): domain Eukaryota; kingdom Metazoa; phylum Chordata; class Mammalia; order Carnivora; family Mustelidae; genus Mustela; species Mustela erminea. The sequence goes on from NC_045618.1 coordinate 91,149,710, forward strand.
TGGAGTTGGCTTGTCCCTCTCCCTCTGCTCCTTCCCCCACTCCACTTTCTCTTTCTCTCTCTCTAAAATAAATAAGTAAACAAATAAACATTTTTAAAAAGTAGGAAGGACTTATTCTTCAACGATAAAGTATGAAAATGAGTAAATTAATTAATCAATTAATTAATTCAATGCCAACCAATGTTTTTTCCTTTTGGTTACATTTATCAGCACTAGAGAAATCAAGAATCTTAAACAACTTCTACCATGAAATGTAACAAGTCATCATTTGTAAAACTGTAAAAGCTAACTATAGTGCTGATCACATATTTGAAAGCCATATAGAAAGGTTGCAACCTCATATAACTGTTCACAATGATGTCCCACCTCTTTCTTAGTTCCTAAATTCTATTGCTAATGAAACAACTTGAAGTATTTAATATACCTTATAATCAGTAAGTTAGGTTAATTTTCAATAATGTATTTTTTTGGTTTAAAAATTTTCTAACTTTAGGTGCACAGTCTGTTAAAGCTCCGCTTTTGGCTCAGGTCATGATCTCCAGGTCCCAGGGATAGAGCATGTTTCCTGCGCAAGAGGGACTGGGTTTCTCTCTCCCTCTGCCCCTCCCTACTGCTTGTTCATTCTTTCAAATAAATAAACAAAATCTTTTTAAAAGAGTTTCTAATTTTATATTATCAAAGGCTTAAAACATGCCAATCTAACACAAAATAAGAATATTTTATTTTTTGGCATATCCAAGTAGTAACAAAAGATACAACAGATCGATAATAGTTAAATTAACATTGCCCATATACAAATTTATTTCAGATAAACTGGGAAAATATTATCACATAGCAACATAACACAATAAAAAGATAAAGTGTTTAAAATAATTATATTTTCTACAAATATAAATATTAAGGATTTTAATAAATCAGGCCAAATAATTTACATAGGTTTTTAAAGATTTTATTTATTTATTTGACAGAAAGAGACCACGAGTAGGCAGAGAATAGGCAGAGAAGCAGACAGAGAGAATTGGGGAAGTAGGCTCTCTGAGCAGAGAGCCAGATGTGGGGCTTGATCCCAGGACCCTGATATCATGACCTGAGCCCAAGGCAGAGTCTTAACCCACTGAGCCACCCAGGCACCCTGTATGAAACATTTTTATTTTTATTTTCCTATTGCCCAACTTTCCATGTTCTCAACATATTTCTTAATTTTTATAACAACCTGAGTAATGGGCAAAAGACTATACATACGTAGGCCATGTGTGTATGTATATATATACATACACACACATACATATATATAGTAACCAATCTGAGAGCCAGGGTTAAGCCACATAAGTTGGAAGCTTCTTTGATTACATTCTAGCAAGAGTACCACTCATAAAGGGGAAGTTATTTAAGGAAATAGTTCTAAACTTTTAAAATACATTTTGAGGATGAATACTGTCTGAAGACAGCAACTTGAGTATTCAAGATTTTGCACAACAGTATGTCTCAAAAATTATAGAATATTTAATATGAAGAAAAACAAAAATACCAGTAGAATGTTTTAGGCATCTTCCTGAGGGTTTTTATCTCACTTTTATGAAAAAAAAAATTGATCAAAAAAGGATTATTTTGAGAAACTAGATAATTTATAATATTTTAGTAAAATTAGTGATTCATTACATAATTTTAAGAAACTAACAGTAGTAAAGAAACTATTATTGGAATCGATGGAGGTGGTTTCTAGAAGTCTAGCCAAAGAAGATTTGGGCTTAATAGCAAATTGTAGTTATGAAATAAAGCAAGTTCATGTTGTAATGACCTCTTGTTGGTCTATAAGCTGCATTAGATGGTAAGCACTATTGTGGGGACAGAGACCAAGAGAATTATGGTTATTCTTCTCTCCCCAGTGCATAGTGCTGGACACTGGCTAAAACCATGAAATGAATAGCAGGGCAAGCAGAGAAAGGCCATTATATGGAAACAAAGTTTGATGGTAAACAATCACAAAAAGATTTGCTTTCATTACAGAAATCACTGGCACTGTAGCTGAGAAATAAATCCAAGTGAACTTTACCACCAACCTAGCTAAGAAAAGTGGAGTCAGTGAAAGGACCTGAACGACTAGGAGGTAAAAAATGAGTGGAGTAATGAGAAGTAACTCAGTTTCCTCAAGAGACCATAATTAAAGGAGAAGCAAAGTGGTGTAGAGATTAGGAGGAAATTACCTAATCATGCTTTAGGATTTTATGTCAACAAATAATTGTTCTAAAAAATGTATCTCTTTTCATGTAGATAAAACTTATCCAACATTATCTATCTTAATGAAAATACAACTTTTAGAAAATAGTTCTTAATTCTAAATCTGTGGCCGTTTGTAAGAAAACCAAACCCTGGGGTTTCAACCAAATGAGTGTGTCACATTACTGCCGACTTGTGGCCACCTGATTGAAATTCAGGGGCAGATTTTGGAGAAAAATAAACATTAGAAAATACACTGTAAAAAACTAAAGCATAAAAGCAAGCTTTTAAAATATAGTTTATTATCATGTTTTTTTAGAACTGAGAGTAATATATACAGTTTGAAGAAGTTAAGTCCACAGAATTTCGACAGCTATCACCTCCATTTAATATGACTTGGAGTCTATGGGTACTCACAAATCAGGTCAGAAGAATAACAACGCAACCTTTTAAGATAATTTGTTTTTCAGATAATTATGTAATTACTGGGTCCATTTTACAGTAGTGTGTCAAGATCAAGATCAAGTGGAAGGGCCCCTGACTGGCTCAGTGGGTAGAACATGCAATTCTTGATGTCAAGGGTCATGAGTTCAAGTCTTACATTGGACACAGAATTTACTTAAAAAAAGAAAAGAAAATCAAGTGGAACTATTTCTGGGTATATAAATATAAAACTTCCAAAATGTTTCTGCCAAGGTTAAAAACCAGGTTCACAGCATTTTCAAAAATATGTATAAAGTAAAATAGAAAAAATAATACCATACTTAACATTAAATTCTGTATGCAAATTTAAGAATGAGTAGTTAGTGCCTTTGCATCCTGGATATGTAACACACTTTGCAGAAATTCTACTTTTTAGAAATTAAGTTGGCTTTATATTTCTGAAGTGGGTAAACAACTAGTCACTGACACTATAGTTTGAATTAGCATGATTTGATTGTTTTTTTAAGAATTTAATTAGATCCATCTAATTATATGACTAAATAGAGGTTTTGACAAGACGAGGAAAATAATTCACAACATTGTACAATTATTCTCTGGATTAAATATTTCTAGGCAGGATGTTGTGCTTTGGAGCTTCTGGGTAACTAAACGGAAGCACCAGACAACAGGGACTTGATACCAGGACATAACCAAATAATGGAAGAAAAAGAGATGGATGGATATTAAAGACAGTATCTACATCTTGCATGCAATAATGCCTGAGAATTGCCTTGTCTCTCCAGCAATGCTCATCTCTGAAATAACCCCTTCTCTTTGAATTCTCTTAAAAAGTTCTTGCCATGGGGTCCCTGAGTGACTCAGTCATTAAGCATCTGCCTTGGGTTCAGGTCATGATCCCAGGGTCCAGGAAAGGGGATCCCGAATAATCGGTCTCCCTGCTTGGTAGGAAGCCTACTTCTCCCTCTCCTACTTACCCTGCTTGTATTCCCTCTCTCGCTATGTCCGTCTCTATCAAATAAATAAATAAAATCTTTTTTTTAAAAAAAGTTCTTGCCTATAATACAATCTTTAAAAATCATTACACCTGTGTTTTAATAAATACGTTTCAGTAAAGAATTTCCTTAGTAAAAGAAATGGCCACTTTCATCTAATAATTTATTAGGGTCTTAATGCAAGTTCCACCTTTCAAGTGGTAGACCTTTATCACATAATATACCCTTATCATCATCCATCAACATTAAAAAAGACAACAAATAAACAGGAAGAAAAAGAGTAAAAGTATGCTTTACACAAGTAAAAATATCACAAACCAATAAAGAATTTGTATTTAAAAATAAAGGGAAAATATCTTCTGTATCTAGTTAGAATGTTAAATAGTAAATAAATTTGATTTTTTTGGAAGATCCAAAATACATGAGAAATCTGTTCACTTATAAAAGAGATATGCTAGGTCTTCAACTCTGTTTAGAGTTCAGTTGATTTTTTTTTTTTTTTTGGAAGATCTAATTGCCACCAGAATCTGTACCTTGGAGCTTTATAGGCAGGTACAACATCAGAAACATATTTCTAAGATAATGAAACCTCTTTTTACATTTCAAAACTATGTAGGGCACAACTGTGACAGTTATTTTTTTTTTAATCTTGATGTTTGGATTTCACTTATTTAAACTAATTTTTAATGTTATTACTTCATTTCAGAAACTTGTCTTTCCCTATTCTTTCTTCATATCATTTTCTAGTCTTTAATTAACAGAGAACTTTATATCAGTAAAAAGAATCAAAAGCTCTTCACAGTAGTGACTTATCACCCAGACAATGTGGAAATAATTTCACCGTAAACAAAATTTTAAAATCTTAAATTTGTACATCGACAAAAAATGAACTGAAAAGACAATTTATCATTCATGTCAATCTGCAGAAGGAAGAAAATTCATGAAGTACACAAACTATTAACAACAAATTTAGAGTAGATCATGCCTCTCTCACTGTCTTAGAAGAAACTCAACTGCCAAATAATAATAGAACCAGAAACTTAGGTTACCTTGTACTACTATTATTTTAACTGAAAAAACATTCACACTTCCATTTGCTATCTGAAATTGGCAAAACACAAGTTTTTCAGATGCTGGATTATTCTGGGAAAACAGTCCAACATTTATGACCATGTTCATCAGAAAAATAATCTGGGAGAGAGAAACTTGAAATAATTTTTAAAATGATTTGGCATAAACATTGGATTTGGGGATAAATTAATGAAGTCAGCCAGGTATATTGAGAAAATCATTTATTTATTTATTTAAATTATTTACTTATTATTGAATTAAATTACTTATTTATTTATTGAAATATATTTGGGTTCTTTTTAGATACTAATGTATAAATGGACTCTGTTCTATGAGGAATTTGTTTGGATTCTTAAAAGTTTACATAGCTGGGTAGTGCTAACAGCAGCCATATAGGCAAACCAGAAATTGCTCTATCTCTTCCATTCAGAGGCCCTCTTTCCTCTGAAGGAAATAAAAATAAAAATTACCCTTTGTTAACTTTAAGATCCTTTGGGGAAAAGTATCTTATCCTCTCCTTGAAAGTCTTGCCACCTTCTACTGACAACGCAGTAAAACAAAGCTTTCTTCTCTGTTGGCAAACTCTAATCAGCTTCCATAAGACGGAAAGGAACAAAAGCACTGTGTGTGGAGAGTGAGAGCTACAAAACTTTACCAGTGAGTGCTTTCTTGAAATGAGATAAAACTGGGAAAGCAAAGGAAAGCACTTTCAAATATAAATGCATAACGGTGCAGAAAGGCTAAACTAAATGAAGAGAGGATGTTTTTACGAGTTTGATAGGGCTTGCAACGTAAGAGAATACTGGTAAGTTATACATGATTACTCATTAAGGAAACGTTGATCTTTCCATATACGCACAGCTTTTCTTAAAAGCACTGTCCTATATTTGAACTTTGCCCTGTTCTCAATTCTAGACTTCTTACAGCTGGTTAAGTATACCCCCTCCTCGCCTTCGTCTGGACTCTAGAAAAAGAAACAGAAAAAGAGAGAGAGAAAGAGAAGGAAGGAAGGAAGGAAGGAAGATAGGAAAGAAAGAAAGAAAGAAAGAAAGAAAGAAAGAAAGAAAGAAAGAAAGAAAGAAAGAAAGAAAGAAAGAAAGAAAAGGAAAAAAGAAAAGTTATTTAGTCCAGCTATGCAAGGTCTTTGGATTTCTCATTCAACATCTCCCTATGCTTTCGTCCCCAGGACAACTGCAAACCTTTACTTCCCGGACTTGAGCGGTTCCTATCAGCTCAGCAGGGAAGGGTGGCAAGTGAGACAATCCTGAAGGAAAAAGGAGTCACCCCCGCGTCCTAAAGTATTTGGAAGTGCTCGCTCGCTGCTGCTTCACGGTGGTACTGGTGCAACTCCGCCGCCCTCCACTGAAGTCCGCGAAGTGGCCAAGTTTAAAGTGAAACGGAGATGGGAGCACACTCTCTCCCTGTCCTCGGGGCGTCCCTGGACTCGGTTCGCCGCAGGTTCTTGCCGTAGACTTTTCGGAAACTCAATTCTTATACTTCGGAGGACAAAAAGCCGGAGGGGAAGCAGTGGCGTTTTTAGTGGAGACTCGCCTGGACTGTAGCGGTGTCCCTTTGGCTTATTTTGTGAGGTTTCGTCGCACAGCCCTGTGCTGTGTGTTTGACGCTCCAGCTCTGGAACTCGGACCGTGCGGCCCCGCGCGGACTCCGCGGTACTCCCCCCCACCCCCCACTCACCCAGAGCCCGGGACCCCCAGCCGCCAAAGGACCTAGGAGAAAGAGGCACAGCAGGAACTGCAGCCCCGAAGCTGCGCTCCTCCGGAACAAAGCAGCGGCAAGGGTTGCGCGGATTCTTAAACCCCGGATCGGACTTGGAGCCCAGGGGAGGTAAAGGGAGAGCCGAGCAGAGGAAGGAGCCGAGAGCAGTTGCCACCTCACTCACTCCACCCTCGGCTTCTTTCCCCAAAGAGGCGGCTGTGTGGTCCTGCCTATGCGTGGGTGCACGTGTACGCGCTTGGGTGAGCTCAGTGGGTGTGCTCCAGTGCGAGTGCGTTTGTGCATTCTCAGGGCAACGCTAAAGCCTAGGAGAGCAATATGGGTAGCAAAATTCTATAGCACTCATTCGAGGGGACCACTGACACGTGGCTTTGCCGGGTAGCCCAGGAAGAAGTCCTTACTAGCCAGCTTCCTCCTCTGCAACCCGCAACTCTACCTTTCCTTTGGGTTCTGATGGGTGTCTGGGCCAGCCGAGATCGGAGCTAAACGAGGAGGGGGCCCCCTGGGGCTGAAGACCGAGTGCTGGAGAACCCTTCAAAAAGAAGTGAAAGGCTCCAGTAGAAAGGCTCAGCGCAATTTCACTGGGGGTTCCCGGAAGGAAGCTTTTTCCAGACTGGAGGGAGTGAGGGCAGGGTCTAGGAGGGGCGCTCCAGAAGTTGTGACAGAGTCGGGAGAAATGCCGGCCCCTCGACCCCTCTCCGCCAGGGCCCGGCCTAGCGTTCTCCCCACCACCCTTCTCTTTGCTACTTCAGATACGATCTCTTTCCCACTGACCTTAGTGGTCAGGCCTGGCTGATGTCAACTACTGGGCTTGCTGTCTGCCCTTGACATACTAAAATGAGACTTGGAATGCCTAAGGCTGAGCTGAATTGTTTCCCAAATATATGTTCTTTTCAGCTTCTTTTCCTATCTGATTAGTAAGAGAAGCACTACCTACTACTACTAAGGGGACCCCGGATGAGGCCATCGCAGGTGACAGAGACCTCAAGTCAGCAGCCTTCCGTCTCACATTTTCCTGGAGGTTATATAGCTAATGACTTTTCCCACCGCTGTTAGCAGTCGCAGCTTGACCCGGTGACACTCCATTATCCCCTAATCGTGGAGGCTGTGGGTGGTCCGCAAATTTCCCTTTTACAAGACGCTGGGGACGCCTCTAGAAGTTCGCCTTTATTTCCAGATTTTCCGCCTTCTCCCCTCCCCCTCCCTGCAACGCCCCCGCGCTTCCCCCGCCTGGGAATTTCCAGGCACCTAGTGGACCCTCTCCTCTAGCCCGGGGTTAATCAATCCCGAGCAAGCCCGGCTCGGAGGCGCGAAGGTAGAGAGAGACACGGTGGCCCCAGAGGGGGTCTCGCCTGACTCTGAGTCTGGGAGGCGCGGTAGCTCCCGTCATTGCGGCGAGGGCTGGGCGCACGGCGGCGCGCCCGCCGCCACCTCCGCCGCGGCCGCCTCCATGCTGCAGCGCCGGACGCAGTCCTTCCCCGCGGGGCGGCTGCCGTTGCCGGAACAGGCTGCCGCGGGGAGCCAGGGACCCGGGCCAGCCCTGGTCGCAGCCTGGGACCTGGGCTTGAAGCTGCACGCCTGAGCTGCGGACTAGCCCCGGCGCGGCGGGCAGCGGGCGGGGCGCTGTGTGCAGCGGCGCGCAGGGAGTCGGCCAGTGTGCAAAGCGGCCCGAACTGAGGACTCTGTGTGTGTGTGTGCGTGTGTATGTGTGTGCGCGCGCGCGTGTGTGTGCGTGTGTTTGCGCGTGTTTTTCCTTTTCCCTAGAGGATGTGAATGGCTTTGCAGCTGGTTGCTCCCTTAGGATTTTTGACTGTGGAGCTCTGGGCTGTGAGCACAACCCACCCATATAATCCATTTTGCACGGTCGGTTTATATCAAGAGAAAAAAGCGCAACTGGACGGGGGTGGGGCCGACCAAGGAAACCTTCTGGAAATACAACCACACATTCACAAGAGAGAATGAAAGACCTGAAGAAATTTTCATAACCTTCCCGCTGACCCTTCTGTTTTCCGAAAAGATTCGGGATCTTTCTACCTTTTGAAGTCATTTTGGCTTTTTTTTTTTTTTTTTTTGTAAGCCGCTCTCCAGCTAGCTCTGTGTGTGTGTGTGTGTGTGCGCGCGCGCGCGCCTCTCTGATGCATTTGACTGTCTTTTTTCCAACTGCCCAGAAGCAAATGTTAACTCGTCGGTGCCCCCTCGGTGCCCAGGTTCTCGAAGAGCAGGAAGGACGCCCAGACCCATTTTCCTGGCTGGATTCGGAACCGCTGCCTGGCTGTGGACCCGTGTGTGTGGATCGCTTTACCCAGAGGCTTGGAAAGCTCCAGTGTTAACTTGCTTCCAGGTACATCACAAGGTCACCAGAGGGTCTTGTAGCCGTCTTGTCTCCGTGCATCTGGACCTGTTTTGGCCAGAAGGATATTTATGTTTCAGTCCACATCATCTGAAGCCAAAAGTTCAGCCCTTCGAGCTGGTTTCTGTACAAACAAGGTAACAAGGATTGCTTTTCAAACTGCTTAACAAAATCCCGACTCTTCCTCAGCCCTTTCCCGGCTCTCTCCTCCCCACCAAAATGTCACCAGCTCTTGAATTACGTGGATTTGGGTTGGAGGAGAACTTGAAGGAAACGTGATCAAAAGGCGATGCCAAACCACTCTCTTTTCTGCCTGGGGTCCGGTGGGCATCAAAGCCGATCGTGAGAAGGACCGGTCCCCTCCTTGATTCTCCCTCCCCGTGCTGTGCTGGATGTGCGTGTGCAAGAGTGAATGCGAGTGCGCGCGCGCCTGTGTGCGAGTGTGCGAGTGTATGTGTGTTTGAGTGTGTCTGTGTGTGCGTGCGCGGCCGCCCTGCCTCTGCCCGCTCCCCGGGCGCAGAAACGCGGGTTTCATGGGGCGTTCGCCGCGGATCCCCCACCCAGCGCGACCTGCGGGCAGCGGCGGCAGTGGCAGGAGCCGCCTTTCGGACTCCCTAGGATGCGGGTGCTGAGCTATGGCAAAGGGCAGCAAAGTGACGAGCGAGACCCGCGTACGACTGTGAAAGCCACCTGGAGCCACCTTGCCGGGATTGTACCTGCGGGCAGAAAGTCCTCCTACGACCGTCTTTTCCTCTAGAGGCACCAGGTAACAAGCAAATGACTACCCGCCTCACCCAGTTTCCTTCTGATCTTGTTTCTAGTGTCTATCTGCATTGCAGGCTACTTTACTTATTAATGTTTCGAAAATCATTAGGAAGGGCTGGATATCCAAGGGTGCTCCGTGATGTTGTAATAAAATTTCTAGTAGGTGGGATATAAATCTATACCTGAGCACTTAATCTAGCAGTGAAAGCTAAGGGAATATGGATACGCTCCACCCTAAGTGATGATATTGGAAAGCTAGGCATGTTGAACCTGTCTGAAGATGCCAGAGATTAAAATTCCATGTTTCCTTCAGGCTATGGTTGCCACGGACTATTTGGTATCCAACACTCCCGAGACTGTGGAGTGCAAGAGGGTGTTTGGTTTCCACCCATTTCAGGCAAGGATCATTTTGACCCTTTTCTGCCTCTGGTGCCAGGTTGTTTTCCTTTCCTTATTGTGGAGGAGCTTGCCAGATCCTTTAGTAGTTGTAAATTACGCATCTGGAGACTTTAATCTGAAATGGAGTTTTCTTGGAACTTGCTTTGCATGAAAAGGAATTCATTGTCACGGGTGTGTGTGCTGAGATATGGTATTTAACTGTGAGCGTTTGCTTAGATATGGCAAAATAGATCCATGAAAGAAGTCATTTTTATATCTGTAGAAACAAGGCTAAAACCACAACCACCATCCCAATACCATCTCCGGCTATATTGTGTCCGTTGTGGAGCTTGTGTGCGCGTGGTTTGTTTCGTTGGTTTTGGTTTGCTTGTTTCTGTATAATATGTATTTTGAAAATTCTTGCCAGTGCATTGATTTACAAGGAATAGGGTGGATTTGTGACTGCCTAATTAACATATTGGGTCTGATACGTTAAAACGGAGATTCCCATGGCTGGCAGAGTCAGAACAAATTTAAGGAACTTCCAAAGCCCCTTACCCTTGCACCTTAATTCTCTTATTTCCCTTTTCTGTCACCTCTGCGTCCCCCTGCAGAAATTTCACTCCTTTCTCCAGAGCATTCGGATTAAGAAGATAAAGCACTTGCAAAGTAGTCTCATCAATGTTTTATTCCATAGTGAAGGCGGTCTGAATAATTCAGCTAAGGAGTGCTCGTTTGTGTTCTGCCTTCGGTAGCTGCCTGCTGGGTGCACCCAGCGGAGGATGTGGCCCGGCCGAGTGCAAAGCGTCTTGCTCTTAGAGGCAGCGACTGGAGATGCGCCGGAGGTTTCTCTTTGCTAAAGCGGCTTAGAAAGTGTCGGGGCGCTGCCTCTTTTTCTCTGCTTGCTGCGATTCTATAGATATCCATATGATGGCATTTGCAGACTACAAGCTGGCCACTAGCTAGCTGCTCTTGCTGTCCCTGCGCGTTGATGGCCTTGACTCCTCTGGAGTCTGGGCTCAGCTGCTGCTGCAGCCCTCGCAGGCTGGTGGTGCTACAAGGCCGTATATGCAGTGGGCTTGGGGGTTGGGCTCCGGCATTGCAGCTGCCAGGGCCTCCTTGACACTTTTTGGGGAGGGGCGGGAGAGCTCAGCAGGCCCCCTGGCAGACAGGAGGCGCATCATGGCTGAGGTGGCGGCCTGGATCTGAGAGGAAGGAGGTGGAGAGAGACGCGTGGAGGGCAGTGAGGTCCTGCCTGACTTCCTGCGCCTGCAATCCTCCACCCCCTTGTAAATGAATATTCAAGAACATAGAAGGAAAGCTGGCTGCAAAAACGCCTTGGTACTCAAATATTGCATGATTTCTCAGGATTCAAAACCTGAAACTAAGTGTGTTTTTCCTAGATTTCCATGTTTTCCTCTCTCTTTCCTCCCTTCTTGCTCTCCTGGATTTAATTAGGTCATTCATACTCTTGTTTTATCTCCAGTTGGAATACCACTGAAAAGACAACTCCTTCGCCCACCCCTGTGCCCAATAAACCTGAAGGCAGTGAGGGCCACTCTTCAGATAGATTTGCTCTGTAAGTTCCAGCTCTAGGGAGAACCAATAAAGGGTACAGAGGGTAATTCGACTTTAACAGTAAAGCAGATCCACACTCTACTCTCTATAGACTCAGAAAGAAAAAGGTACTGCCTGAATGAAAACTAAAAATAAGTGGAAATTTGGGAGGAATTAGGTGAGGTTCTTTCCTTTCTTTTATCTTCTTTTTAAGTTAATGTATTTGTATTTCCTCCATCACTCAGCAAATCCTGGTAGAAAACTGATTGGGATGTAATAACAATCTCACAAAGACATTTCTTTGTCCCCCAAATTTCTCCAGAATATTATTACAACAGAAACTATATCATACTCCTAATATCTGTCAGCAAATAAGGTCTACCTGTTTAGAGGGTAACCCAAGAAAGAAGGAATACTGGTGCAGATATAAGTACCTAGAAAAATGATGGGTTTTCTCCATCTCCCTCTTCATTTCACTTCTCTCTGGCCTTTTCTCTATTCTGCAGGTTAAGTCTTGTCTTTGTGTCCTCCTCCTGGGGGAAGGCAAAACAAATGCATTAACTGTTTGCTGAGTGCTTAGAAGCCTAAACGTAGATCATGGTGTGGTTCATGTTTTAAAATGCCATTCATTTGTGCAGTTGGGAGTGTCAAAACCATATAGGCCTCCTTGCACAGAGTTTCATATACAGAAGTTACTTAAAAATGGAGATTTCTGCCTCCCTTCCCCTCTTCCTTGTTGGAGTGACAGAGGAAGGTCTGAGTCCACTGACCTTGTACTTAGATGGAGCTGGCTTGACTCACTAATGGGTTAAGACTGTCAGGTGTTAATAGGAAATTTCCCAGCAAAATGTTCTTTCCTTTTAGGCTCTCTTGTGCTTACCAACAAGAGGGGCAGAACAACAGGGCCATCAGGACACCCATGGGAACTGATGTAAGGCTCTAGGCAGGTGGAAAGAACTTGCCACTTGACTTCTGTCCCCCACACCATTTCTGTTGTCACTTTTTCCTTTTCTCTTTTCAAAAGGAGAATGACCTTGAGCAACACCGGTCCTCTGTGCTTCACACACCTCTTTTCCTTTTCAAAATGTGATGTACACACAAATATACACATACACGCCTCGCTGCTTCCGTTTTGAAATCTGAGACTCCTGTGTTTGAGTGATTTGGGAGGGGTTCATTAAGATATATCTGTGGCGAATACCAGCCAGAAGTTATTTTTTTTCCCTTTTTTTTTTTTTTCAAGGGGATAGCAAAAGCTGTGGTCACCTGAAGGAAAACTGTCCTACCTTTATCCCCTCTTCCATCATTTTTCTCTCTTCTGTCATTAAATGCATTCTTGGAGTGAAAGTGGCATCTGGTTATGGCATTGGTGTTTAAGTGACCATCATAGGTTATATCTGCTTTTCATCTTTTCCTCAATGACCATCAGTTCCCTTTTGTTCATTTAAACCAGTGTTCTGTTTCCTCTTGCTGCTTGAAGCACTTTAGGCTTGGTAGTTTTGCTGAGTTTTCTAGCTGGTGAAATTAGGACCTTGCTTTCTGCTGATACTATTGCTGTGTTGTTTTGTGGTTGGGAGTGAGAGGATTGCAGATACCTAACAACGTCCCTGCCTCTATATAAAACTACCATGTAATAAGCTCTATATCAAATCTATTCAGTTATTTTAAGAGAAAATTACAATGAATAAGATTGCTAATAAATATGTGCCTATTTTGAGGTTGGAGGAAGACGACTTAAAACTTTCTAGTGGCTTAACTGGCTAATCTATTAACTCATCCCAGTAATTATTATTTTTCATTTGCTTAGAAAAGTAACATACTGGCATTACTTTCAGAGTTTTGTGTGTAGGGCAATCAGTTCTAACTTTCATATTTTATTGAAGAATAAATGTATGAATATAGGCTTTTTAATAAATAGGCTACAAGACTAACGGGTAATTTTGCTACATCATTCCACTGACACACATGTGCATAGCTCTGCCTTGTTAATAAACCTTGAAAGGGAGGCCAGTTTTTATATTTCTGCAGCCCACATTTTTATTCCCATAGCATCCTTCAATCAGTGAGGACTATTTAAAACCTAAGGCAGTAATAATTTGTCCATTACATGGTGTGTGCATGGTGAAATTAAGAAGAATTATGTTTATCAGTATTGAAGCTATTCTGGTTAGAAGTGAACAATTTTTGTTATGCCCTATCCACATAAATTGTATGTTATTATGAAAACTCCAGTTTCATATAGGTATAACAAGAGATAGAAATATAAGAATTTAATTCAAAGGGAGCTAATGTCATTTTACAGCTTTTCATCATAGTATTCTGATAGATACTGTTCTGACAGAACGCTTTTTACTGAGCTATGACATAATTGAATACTAATTATGAAGATGGTTAACAAGTGATAGAAAATTATAATGGAATTACATGGTTACATAAATGCTCTATCATCTTGCTGATACCAAGTAAACCACATGAAAAAGCTTTATGATTAAACTGCAAGCTATATCAGTAAGGTTTCTCAGAAATTGGCTTTGATGCCCTATGTTTATTAAGTTACAGACTTGGTCACATTGGAAAGAAATTATGAATTGATTAATTTGAGTCTTCCTAGATAATATATATTTTTTTATAAAAGAAATCTTTCTAACCCTAAACCTCATGTTATTTCTTTTCTTTGTGGGGAGCATATATGAAATTCATTGCTTAAAAAAAAAAAAAAAAAACTTCCAAAGGAATATTTTGAATTTGATGTTATGAAGAACAATTGCAGAATCACCATTGGATATTGACTCTATTTTAGATTTTATAGCAGAAAGGGTCTAGAAAAGAAGTAATAAGACAAACATATAAAGTTGTAAGATCTTTTTTTTCCCAACTCTAGAAGCAGTATCTGAATTCTTGGAAAGAGGCAGAAAGAAAACACTGATTAATTCAGTATATACTCAATCAGTACTAGTGCATTTAATCAGAGATAGTAGCCAAAGCAGAGTTGTTTGTATTACTCTATTTTTACTTTACCCTGTGCAGCTCTTTTGAGGAAATACTAAAGAGACCTAAAGATGCATTGCAGTAGCTCTCTGTATTTCATTCCCCATGTTGACTTATCATTTCCTGTCTTAAAGTAGGTTTTCCATGAATCTTAGTGGTGTTGCTTTCAAAGTTGTAGGATATTTGCAATAAAGTGATTTATTAGTGGGAACATATCAACTCTGTTATGAAAATTTTCACTTTTCTGGAAATATAGGCTGTGGTATTTTCTTAGTCATTATACCTCTTTTTGTTATTTTTTTCAATGGTATTAAAATTAGGTTATCAAATGATTTATGTGGATTTGTATAACAACATTAAAATGCATATGATTTACATGGCAATATTGAATATTGCACAGAGTAGTACATCTGCTTTTTAAATTTTTTTTTATGTGGATACTGTTATAGCTGTTCTATTCACAGATACTTTAAAGTGCCTCATTTAATAGAAATGTGCCTACCTTTACATTGAAATTTAGGGGTTATTTATGGGAATTATGTAGGATATTTGCCATGGCAGTTCAAATGTCAGGCACTTTAACAATTTATAACTAGACATTGAATCCTGACCTCAGGGAACTTATTTTCTTAGTAACAGGAAGGATGTAAACAGATACATAAGCTTGAAAGTAACTGATTTTTTCAATTTTATTTTGATTTTTTTTTGCTTTGTAGTGAGAGAGAAGACATTTGGAAATTGTTACTGTGTTTTATGGATGTTGATATTGTGCAGTACTTAGAAGCATGAACTTTGGGATTTCACAAACCTATGTCTTAGGCTTTGTAACTTTGAGCAAGTCTTCTTACCTCTCTGAGCCTCAGTGTCCTCACCTATAAGATGAACCTAATAATAGAAGACATTTCTGTTATCCTTACCATCATCATTGCCATCATCATTGTCATTTCATCGTTAGCAATCCTGAGGGTAAAGGAGAAGACTAAAGGGGTAGTAATTAGATGATGTCAAAGCCTATGCTTGGGGTCCTAGACCCTCAGGGCTCCGGAGAATGCTAAAGCTCATTCAAACCCAGGACCACACAGTCCACTGTCTTCAGAGGCCAAGCAGATGTAAATCTTAAACCCAGGAAATCTGGCTGGGCTTAAGAAATTATAGGTTGAAGGATCTCTGCTACACTGGTGAGTGCATGATTTATCCAAGACATTCAAATTTAAATTCATTTTACCCTGTGATGGGTCTAGCATCATAAAACATCTGTTATTCTGACATCTGTTCAAATTTAAATTTTATCTAAAACATCCCTGCCAAGTGGTCATCTTGACTGAACTTGAGTACCCTCAGTGATTCTAAAATCACTCCACCTAAACTGGATTATTCCATTTTATATAGGCTAATTATCAAATTTATTTTTGGAGTTGAGCCAAGCATCCGACATCCTTGGCTTCTAATTAATTTTAATATGGGAGGAGGGATACACAATAAGTCTAATTCCCAATGACAGTACCTCAAATATTTAAACTGAGTTACTTGAGATGCCCAAACCATGATTGTTTGCTTATGATTAAACATAACTAAACCTGGGTGCCTGGTTGGCTCAGTCGGTTAAGTGTCTGCCTTTGGCTCAGGTCAAGACTGGAATCCTGGGATCTAACTCTATGTTGGGCTCCTTGCTTAGTTGGGAGTCTGCTTCTCCCTCTCACCCTCCCTACTCCCATCCTTTCTCTCTCTCTTTCTCTCTCTCAAATAAATAAAATCTTTAACCAAAAATAAATAAATACATAAATAAACATAACTAGACCTAAACTGATTTGGGATGGTTTTCTATGTGTCATGATTTCAAGCCCTTTACGTTTTATACTCAAAAAAAGTTATCTATCATACATCTTCATCACCACCTCCAGTTTGTTTGTCTCACGTTACATGAAAGTGTGATAGCAGCTCCAGCAAACCACACGGGTTGACTAGCGTAGCATCCAGCAGAACCATTTCCTTGCTTTTGGAACAGAAAAAGCAGGTACATGCTATGCTGTAATTGTCCATCCAGCAGTCATGTCACACTTACTATTTGATCAATGCCATCTCTCCTTTTGAGCCCAAACAAGGCATTGGAGTTCTTTACATAGACCTTTAAGATGCTACAACTCATCAATCCAAGTTCAGTAACGAGATTAAAATTATTTTCCTTCTTTGCCATTCTGAGTCGAGACACTAGTGAAGATATCTGAGATTGGGGCATCTGAGTGCCTCAGATGGTTGAGCGTATGACTTTGTCTCAGATCATGATCTCCAGGTCCTGGGATCAAGCCCCATGTCTCAGCTCCAAGCTCAGCAGGGAGTATGCTTCTCCCTATCCCTCTGCCTCTCCTCCTTGTGCTCTCTCTGTTGCTGTCTCTCTCTTTCAAATGAATAAAAAAAATCTTTTTAAAAAAGTCTAAGTTCACTTTTACATCCTATTTCTCAGTTTATAAACATTCACATTGTGTGATTTGCTCATAATGGTCATATTACTTAATTCTTCTCCACTAAGTACTGAGAGAAAAAGTAAATTATAAATATTATAGTGGTATTCATAATGTATATGAGAAACAATGAAATGGAACAAGACAAAAAGAGTGGATTTTCATCTTAGCCTAAGGTGATGGAAGGATCTGGCTGCATCTTGGGTTCTCTGATCTAGGAAAGAATGACTCAAGACTCATTCTTTGATTCTTTGAAAAACATTTATTCGTCATTTAATGCATGCTTCCCTATTCGGCTAAGTAACTATTTCTCCTTTGAGACATAAAAGCCAAATGGCATAGAAGCCACTCTGGGGAAGCTGTGATCTAGAGTGAGAACCAAATGTTCTCTCATAGGCACAACCCTAGTCCTGAGTCAGTCTTGATGATACTCTTACGTCTTTGCCTCTTAATCTACCCTTAAACCTACATGATACTGATTTCTAGAATAGTTACTAAGTCAGTTGTGTTACCTCCTCTATAATTGAATAGAATTACATCATATGAAGGCTCCCAGCAGTTTCTCCAGCCTCCATATGAGGTCACCTGATTCCTAATAAGGGGGAAATAATCTGAATACAGAAGGAAATGACAGTAAAACTCCCTTGATCTCGTGTCCTTGCAGGATGAGTCTTGGTTACCAACATTCTCCATAACCTTGAATATTATTCCTTTTAGGCACCATGTTTAAAAATGTTTAAAAATGTTTCTTTTAAAAGGTTTACTTTTAATGCAAATACTAATAATTATTAAAATTGACCCACAATTCTAAATAGTTAACCTTTTCTTAAAGAAAGGCCTTGAAGGCCTTTGTTGTATATGTTAGTGATTGCAGAAAGCCCTGAGGGACCAATTCATGGCATATTTAAGGAAGTTTGTACTGACAGGAAAGTTTCCCCCAACTTTCCTTTCCTGTCTGAGTACGATTTTTCGTTTTTTTTTTTTTTTCCCCTTTGCTCTTGTATTAAACTTTTTCAGTGGATGTGTTTTCTTTTTTAATTCAGCGATGGGAACTTATTAACAAAATGACAAGTTTGTTAGATATCTTTGTGAACTAAGAGCCTAATGATGAATAACATTCCAAGATCTCATCTGCTAAGGAAAGCACATGAGTTTTCCTTCGTGTATTTTATATGGAAAGTACTGGAAAATTCTAATATACCTTGGATAAAAAATATAATAGATGATGATCATCGTAAGTACATTTTCTGAGTATATTCTCTGTGCCAGGTGCTGTTGGCTTTTACCTACTTCTAATCCATGCGACGAACCTACAACTTAGGTAGGATTATATTCCTTTCTTTGGAGGAGCAAGTTGAGGCTGAGCATAGTTAACTCACTTATCCATGAGTATATGACTAATAGATGATAGGGCTAAAATTCAAATTCAAATATTTCTGATTCTAACGAGGGTGCTGTATCTGCTATATCTAGGAGATTTTTATTCTCATCTGCCTCTTAAAGCTGTTTTCTGTTGATAGTTACAAAATGTGTTTTTAACCTCCTTCAAGGAGTAGGGCCATCCTTTGGATATGCACCTTATTCTTAATTTCTTTTTCTTTATGGTACTCTGTGTATTACCATATTTTATGTCAGGAGTCTATGAAAGGCTTTACAGATACCTATTAGGAGATTTGATAGTTATTTGTGTGGAGAAATATTTGATCCTGGGCCTGGGGTATAAGTATATCCTAAAATTTTTTTTTGCTAAACTAGACTGTGTGATTTTGGTGATTTACTCTTTCTAATTTCCAAATTCCATCTGCAAAAGGGAATTGCAAGCCAGCATAAACTAGCTGGTATTTCTTAAGTAACTAATGAATAATTGTTCCCTGTAACACTTCTCCCAGTACAGAAGAATCAGAGAATTCTGTAAATGTTAGGATCAAATGGAACTTGGAGATCATTAATGATCATTTATCATTGAAATGTTTGCATTTGTCTAATTGTGCTCTGCATTCCATTTACCTCTTAATCCTGTTACTATGTTATTTATGCTGCTGTGACAGTCATTAATGAGCGCTTCAATCTTTACCCCCCAGTTACCTCCTTCCTTTGAGACAGGGCCAGAAAAAAAGTCAAATAACAAACTCATTTTGTCATCTTGAATCCAGATTTCTATGCTGTTATTTTGATGACAGAGGGGTCTGGCAGTCAGCCAAAATCTCATGCTTAAGTATAGATACATTTGTTGGCAGAACAGACCTTTTCTAGATTAAGCCCTGTGGTGTGTTCCCACCTGTGATTTACTTTCTTACTTCCTCTGGTGAATTCAGTATGGCCACAAATTCATTACAGATATTTCCATCAAGAGTAGATGTCTCTTTGCCTTCCCCTTGAATCTGGACTGGCTTTTCAGTTTGCTTTGAGCAATAGGTGTGGCAGAAGTAATGTGGTACCATTTCCAGGCTGAATCCAAGAGATCGTACAGCCATTACTCTTGTCCTTCTGGAAAAAAATGTTACCATCGTGTGAAGAAGTCCTGGGTCCTCTGGAAACAAGTGGTCTAGCTGACAGTCAGAACCAGTGGCAAGACATGCAAATGAGGCCTCCTTACATCATCCAGATACAATTCAGCTTCCAGGTAATTATAGTCGCAAGAATGACCACAAATGAGACCAGCAGAAGAACTAGCCCAAACTCATAATCTACAAATCAAGAACAAATAAAATGCTTGTTACTTTAAGCCCCTAAGTTATGGGGCAGAAATAGATAGAACTAAGACACTCTTTTGGGTAATGGGATATAGCCAGCCATTATGCCTATTTTGGAGGACAACCCTGTCTCTTCCCGTATTCTCCTTTCTTTAAAAAAATATCTGTTCATTTATTTGAGAGAAAGAGAGTGTGTGCATGCTCATGAGTGAGGGGCAGGGGGAGGGAGGAGGGAGGAGGGAGAGAAGCAGACTCCCTGCTGAGCATGGAAGCCAAGGTAGGGCTCCATTCTCAAGACCCTGAGATCATGACCTGAGCCAAAATCAAGAGTCTGGTGTTTAACTGACCTGATGACCTAGGTGCCCCTCCTCACTCCCTTTTTTATACTGTCAACAAATATTTGTTAAAGATCCACAAGATCTAGGCATGCTGCTCCCATCCATGGACTCATGGACTTTTGAAGAAGAATACATTCCTTTCTTAAACTTTTGGAAGTATTTGCTGGTTCCTCAAATGCCTCAGATTTCTTCAAGTTTCCTTTTCCTAAGGTGTTTACTAACATGGCTGAATGTACATGGGAATTAATTGTGATTTGCCTATTTACGACTGTACCTACTTATCCTTACATTAGAGAAGCTTCTCTGAAAGGGCTTTCCTCTTAGGCTAGAGATCATGCCATCCACCTAAAGCCCAAGGGAGAATTTATCTTTGTTTCTCTAAGTTGCATTTTGGGTTTGGTTTGGTTCAGAATGACATTTTGTTGTTTCTCCAAGATTTTATTTTACCTTCTAATTATGTTTCAGTGACTCATATTTACTATCCATTTCTTTTGTAAATTGAATCTAGATTGCACAATTACTTTATTCTGGGACTTCATACACCCTCATTTTATTTAATGATGTTCTCATTTATGTACCAAATTATTCTACAGGCATTTGACATACTGTCACAAGTATAAGGTGCAGGGTGTAGACCATGGGGCAGTATAATTATAATTGCTTCATAACTTTCTGATTATTATTTATTTGTGAAAAATATATAGTTACAAAATGAATGCAGTCAAATTCATTGTTTTTACTTTTAGTAAAAGAGATACATTTGTGAAGGGATGCATGGGAATGCAAGTCACATTCACCTAAATATTTCCTGTGGAGGTGTTCCCCAGTGGATTTGAATATCTTCCTGGAATATATCAAATATGAACTATTTTATTTACATTTTCTTATTGCTATATATTTCTGTGATTTTAAAGTTTAATGTAAGGCAGGTAAAGTATGTTGTAGTAATCATTTGAAATTTCGACTAGAGAATTCTAAAATAACAATACATATTCTATCTGATGCATGTTGCAATGTACATAAAAATTTACTTTCTTAACATGATGTGTATCAATTTCCAGGATTCCATCTGCAGACTCCAGAGTGAGTATAGTGTCTCAGCCTGTCCCCTCAGTGGTCATCAAACTTGGAGGGGAGGAAAAATAATTTTCCCTCTACCCTTCAGTGTTCTCGGGTAAAACCACCCCCTACCTCCCCTACCCCCCACACCTGGCATAATAAAAATACAGATGAACAGGAGAAAAACAGAAATTTAACAACATGTATACCTCCTGTATACATAGAAGAGTCCCAGGAAAACTGAATAACTCTTCCAAATGGCCCAAGCCATCACCTTAAATACCATCTCCTGTTATTGGCTAAAAAAAAAAAAAAAAAGGTGTTGGAGGGGAGGAGAAGCTGGTTGGGGAAGATTACCAGACAAAGCACAGTAAAGGTTGTTATGGGTATGGCTGTTATGTAGATTGTACCTCTTCCACTATCCTTAAGAATTTTTGGAGATTTAGTTAATCCTCCTCTCCCTGGTACAGAAAGGAAGACACCCTTACAAATGGGAGACTTCTCTTATAAATGTAAATGTCTGCTACAAAAGGGTAACTTCTACTTGGTTTTTGGAGACTTTTCTTTGCTATTTCTTAAAAATAATCAACCTAAATTAATCTTTATTCCAGAGGCATATTTTGGGGTGGCAAATTCTCCCCTTCCCTTCTTTAAGATTTCTTGGCAAGTTTTGTTATTTTGGGGTAACAGATTGAAAGTGGTCAAGCCATAGTCTGACTGTAAAATATTTAAAATGATAGAGGCACCCAGCTGGCTCAGTCATGGAGCATGCAATGCCTGATCCTCAGGGTTGTGGGTTCCAGCCCCAAGTTGGGTGCAGAGATTACTTAAGAATAAAATCTTATAAATAAATAAATAAATAAATAATTTTAAAAAATGAAATGAATGGTTCTAATAAAATTTAGCTAAAGAAAATTGTATCTATTAATCACAGGGAAGTTAAATCACACCTGTAATATATATGTAATGTAGGCTTTATTTTACTATAACAAAATAGTAAGATTATTCATCCACAAATACACACATCTTGTTTATTTTTATAAAATACTAAATCATTATTAATATGCACGCTATATATTGTACTGCTAGCAGTTATCACACTTAAAAAGAAGATTGTGAATAAATCCTTCTGGAAAACAATCACTTTTTATTTACTGTCAAAATTTATAAGAAAGAAAATGACAATGACTGAATTTAAATATAAATTTTGAAAGGTCAGGTCGCTTCTTTTCTCTTTGTAAAACAGAAATCACACAGATCCTGAATAATTGTAGCTTTGCATTTATTTTCATGGTCTGTTTTTTAGCATTCTGAAGTGTGGCATTCTGCATTATGACTTATGCATTTCTTAAAATCATGCACTTTTTTCGATAGGACTAAGTCCATATTTTCTGATCAATTTCCTTTCTAACCTTTCTACTATAATTTAATTTAAATGTCATAGGCAGTAATAATGAACTGAGTTTTAACTGGGACGGGCCATCATTTTGTACTGATTCTCTGGTAGGCGTTCAGTTGGAAGAAGGAAGTAATAAATCCTGGCTTGGGGTGAGCCAGGTCATTTTGAGGGCCACTGCTTCAACATAGGGTCAGCTCAGCTCTTCAGACTCAGCCTTCCATTTCCTTAAAGGCTCATTGCTGTTCCCTCAGGACTGCAGTATTCCTATGGTCATTAAATAAAGAAACTTCCATTTGACAAATAAAATGGCTAAAACTAATACCTGTGGGGATTTTGAAAAAAATGTCTGTGTGTTTGGGTTCCTATTGAGTGGTACCTCAGAGCAGTAATCAAACACATTTGTGATTTTTAGGGAACTCCCAACATAATGTAGTTACGCGTATAGGGACCCTCTATTAAATGGTTTTAATAATCAATATTCAGTGTCTTTGTTACAAAATTCATGAACAAACTGTAGCTCTCACTATCTAGCTTTAATTGGTAACCATAGGCAATTATGTACTCATATTTCTTTTTTTTAAGATTTGATTTTTAAATAATCTCTACACCAAACATGAGGCTCAAACTCACAACCCCGAGATCAAGAATCACATGCTCCACCTACTCAGCCAGGCAGGGGCCCCCAATATGTATTCGTATTTCTATTATATTTTCATTGCGCTGGGCAGGCTTCTTAAGGTGTCATCCATTCTTTAGGAGTTTGATAATTGCTTCATTTTAGTTTATTTCAACATAGTGGAGATAGAAACATCCCTTTTGTAGTCAGTTTGGCTAGAATATACCCTAAAATTTACTAACTAATTATAGTGAAATCACAACTGTGCATTCTTCATTGAGAAGAATTTGGTGGCAGCCTGTGAAGAAAATAATGCAGTGTGGTTAGCCAATGTTCCTGTTTCCTCTAGTGGAATGTGACTAGTTTAATCAATTACATAGGCAGCAAGAAGTTCCTAAATTACCAAAAAGGAAATGGTTCCTGGCTACTATATGTAAGATATTTTAATATCAAATGTCTCTAGCTTCATCTATCCAAGGTTTGAAATAATTTCATTGGGGAGGAAGAATTTCTTGTCCTCTTCTAGGTCCTTCCAGCTGGACTGAGAATCAAATTGATGTGAGACAGATTAAAAGGAGAAAATCAAATTTAATGTTGTATGTACCAGGAATGCACACAGACATGGAAATTCCAAAGACAGCCAGGCAAAATTAGGTATATATGTCATTCTGAACTGGCATGAAGGGGGAGGGGTGTGGAACCTCAGAGGGAAGGAAGGCAGAATTGCACTAAGAGGAGCCGATCTTTGGTAATTAGTTGTTTTCTCTGCCATATAGTTGGGTCTCTCAGATAAAAATTATCTTTGGTAATACCCTCTATTCTGGGAAAGACCTCCCATTTAGATTCCTTTGTGTAGTGAAAGGAGGGACAAAATTTTCTCAGAAGCCTTCCGGGTCTGCATTCGGCACAAAATAGTCCACATGTTGAAGTGGCATATTTTGAGGGCACCTCAAAAAAAAAAAAAAAAAGAAGCATATTTTGTAAATCTTTTATGTATAGGCCAAGACATTGTGCTTTTAATCAGTCAGTGCGAACTGAAATTTGAATGACTCGTTTGTTTTCCTGCAATTAGTCCTTTTGTGGAAGTATCATTGCTATTATTTAACTAAAATCAACACTAGATTCTTCATAATTGTGAACAAGGAGGATGTAATGTAATATCATATCATTTGCAACCTCTTCAGGTGATTCTACAGAGGGAAAAACATTGAGCTGGAAGGTTATTAGCAAAAATAGAATATAGCAAGAGATATAAAAATAGCACTCTCTCCCCTGTCTTTTTCAGTCTGAGCAGAGCCCTCATTCTATGATGCTGCATGAAATCTGCAAAGTGCTGTGAGATTCACTTTTAATTGAGGTAACCCTGAGCTTTTTGAAGTATAACCAGTGACAGACCAAAGTGACATTTTGATTAAACAGTGGTTGAATTATGAAATACTGTTACTCTACATCACTGCTGACAACCTTAATTGGAGTATAGAGTCTAACTAAAGGTACAACAACAAAGCAAAAGCAAAGGAACAAATAACGGAATCATGGTACCTTTTTATATCGGTTCTCTCACAGTTCACACATACACAAAGACTTATAATTTTCTTCATTCCATTCTTTTGTTCTTTTGTTTGAATCAATAAAGAATGTCCTCCTGATTCTTTTTTCCTTTTCTCTTTGTCTAGTTCTAAAAATTGACTAATTCCAGTTAAAAGATCTTAATTACAGTATAATCAGTTGCCAGTTTAATTTTTAATGAAGCAACTCTAAGGATATACTCTTTGCTAGTATTTGCATTCAAATTTTCCTAAGATATAGATTGCTGTATTATCTTGATCATGATTAAGTGATGGATATTTCGAGATACATTAATGAATCAAAGAGGAGAGGACAATTGCAGAGTGCTTTTCATTACAGAGTACTTCAGCATTGTTAAAGGAGAGGATCAAATTATGGCTTTGAAATTTATTTCACAGACACAGCTATGCAAATCAAATGTACATCACAAGAAAGTTTATTGCAGTGTGATTTATAATAGCAAAAACATATTTATAAAACACTGTATAACCTAAGTATCATGAATGGGCAGGTTTCTTCATGGAATATTGTGCTGCTCTTTAAATAACAGAATTAGAGATGCCTGGTGGCTCAGTCAGTTTAGCAGCTGCCTTTGGCTCGGGTCATGGTCCTAGGGTCCTGGATCAAGTTCTGCACTGGGCTCCTTGCTTAGCTGGGAGCCTGCTTCTCTCTCTGCCTGCAGCTCCCCCTGCTTATGCTCTCTCTCTCTCTCTCTCTGACAAATAAATAAATAAAATCTTTATAAATAAATAACCGAAATAGATCTATATTTGCTGATAAAGGAAGCTGTCCAATATATATGGTTACATAAGAATAGAAGTTATGGGAGCTATAATGTTACTCTCTTTGCATAAAAAATATACCTACATGTATACAGATACACATAAGTATATATTTATGAATTAACATTCTTTGGAAGTATACATACACACAAAAAAAGTAGATGGTATTTTCCTCCAGGTAGGAGGGTCAAGTGATTTTTCAATTTTATCGTTTTATAGAGTTTGACACTTTTTTACTTTGTACTTGTAACAATTCATAATAATAAGAAGCTTAAATATAAGGTTCTTAAATATAAGGTTTAAATAACCATTACTGTTATAGATCAAATAAAATTAAAAATGAATATTCTAAATAATGAAACTATATGCTAGATGTTATACTATTAAATAAGTCAATAAAAATATCAATGATATTTATAGATTTGTTTTTTATAAACAAATTGTAGAAATTTAGCAACCAAGCTTATCTAGAATATTGTTTGCACTCTTTAAAACAAACTAAATGCCTCTTAAAGGAAATTTCCTTAACCATATGAACTATCAAACAATGCTCAACTTCTTCAGAGTTTTTGTTCTGCCTTATATTGCAACTTTTTAAAAGGAAACTATAAAACTCAAGTATTTAATTTAATCTAAAGTAATAGGAAAATTTGACTTCCATGATAAAAGATGTTTCATTCTGGGTTTAAGTTAAGTTCACATCTTTATGTTTCTGAAAATTGGAATTTTGAGCATTTTGTGTTAGCCTCAGACCCCAGCACAATGTTTGCCATATGGATGAAAGATTGGATCGTTAAATAGAGAAAGAATTAACTTTTTTTCTAGAATCTTAATGTAACTTGAAGATAAAATTATGTTTTCTAATTTACTCCAATTTATTAAGAAACTAAATAAAACAAAACCAAACAGAATTATACAGGAGACTCGTCTAGAAGATTGATAATGAGGAAAGAAAATACCACTAAATTCCACATTAACAGAAATGAAAGTATTATTTGAATTTTGTACGGAAGTGTGAATCTAGGGCACCTGGGTGGCTCAGTGGGTTAAGCCTCTGCATTCAGCTCAGGTCATGATCTCAGGGTCCTGAGATGGAGCCCTACATCAGGCTTCTGCCCAGCAGGGAGCCTGCTTCGCCCTCTCTCTCTCTCTGCCTGCCTCTCTGCCTACTTGTGATCTCTCTCTCTGTCAAATGAATAAATAAAATCTTTTTTAAAAAAGTATGAAGGTAAACTTTTTTTTTAAAAGGGGCTTAATCCTGCGACCCTGGGATCATGACCTGGACCGAAGGCTGACGATTACCTGACTGAGCCACCCAGGAGCCCTCCTCCTGACCTTTTTTTTTTTTTTTTTTTTTTTTTTTTAAGATTTTATTAAGAAGCTACAATTTTGAAGCCTATTTCATCTTCTATTTAACAAAAAAATAATTAGTAATTGCAACTATGCACATTCCTAGAGTAAGAAAAACACTCAAATCTTATCATTCCTATGTACATTTTCAAATAATAGTTATCAACAGCATAAAAAGATAGCTTTTATTTCACATTTAACTTTCACAGTATAATTCTAAGAAAATTAATTTCTTAAAATTTATTTTCCACTTTTTTTTGAGATATAGTTCAAACACTGCGTGTCACCCTTTTGAAGTATACAATTTTGTGGTTTTTATTATAATCATAAGGTTGTGCAACCATCACCACTATCTAATTCCAGAAATTTTTTATCTCTCCCTAAAGAAACTCTGTATCTATTAGCAACCATTGCCTATTTCCCCCTCCGAGGAGGTTAAGGTTTTTTTTGTTTTTGTTTTTGTTTTTGGCAGGGGGTGGTGGGAAGGGAGGGTGGAGAGAGTGGGCAGAAAAAAAAGTAAAGGGAAAAAAAGTACATTAAAAACAAACTAGGGCTTTTTAAAAAAAATAATTTTCCTGAGGACCTTTTTAAATTTTTGTTCTTTTGAAGCATTCTTGTAGATATTTTTTTCATTTATCAAGATTTATTCTGGGGTGCCTGGGTGGCTCAGTGGGTTAAGCCGCTGCCTTCGGCTCAGGTCATGATCTCAGGGTCCTGGGATCGAGGCCCGCATCGGGCTCTCTGCTCAGCAGGGAGCCTGCTTCCCTCTCTCTCTCTCTCTGCCTGCCTCTCCATCTACTTGTGATTTCTCTCTGTCAAATAAATAAATAAAATCTTAAAAAAAAAGATTTATTCTGTAAAATCCTCTTTTGTCTACACATTTGATTCTAGTAGTTATTCCACACCATTCATAGAATTCATGAAATCCTAATTTTTATAAATGAAATTGCAGTTTGCCATAGATATGCCACCTGTTTGTAATGAGAAAGTAGTGATAAAGAAGTTGACAATATGGTCAAAGATGTAGCTCTGGGTATATTGATCCATCTGACCATCTATCTATACTAGTATGAAGTGGAAAATATAATTTCAGTGGGGTTAATTCTATAAGTGAATGGTTCATCAGTGAATATTGTCTTAGAGAGATACTTTTTGTTGATATAACAATCTTGTAATTTCAGTGACTGGAGTAAAGAATACTAGTTTAAAGCCCTTGTGTATCAGTTGAAAATGTATATATTTTCCCCTTTTAGAAAGAGAAACAATGAAATATACTTGAAGTGTCCATTTATGCAATTGATGATTGCACATGCTGTATATTAGGAGCTGATTTTATTTATTGCAGATAAGGAAACTATTATGTTCTCAGCATTTACCATTCTAGGTTTTAGTGACATTGGACAGATACCTTATTTCAACATTGCTAAGTTATTATTTTGTTGCACAGCAGATCCAAGCCCTGTGAAGAGACTGTTCTGTCAAGAGTGCATCTCATCTGGTCTCTCAGTTCGGAGTTCTTGAATCTTGACTCTAACTTTAAGTTCCTTTTATCTCTCATTTCTCCTTAAGAACATTTACTTCTTTCTCACTAAGATATCAGTAGAACCATTTATCAGAGTTGGTAAGATGAAATAATTCTAAACTGGTCCTCTTTTTCTGTGGTTAGGTTCTGTATCTTTAACTTACTGATTTGTTTGTCCAATAAATATTTATAGATAACATTCCACACTTAACTGAAATAGCGGTAAGATCTGAAGATCCAAGAGGAGACAAGAGAGACATGATTGTTGTCCTGGTTGAATGTACAGAGTAGCAGGGAGAAGGATACTTTGAAATTCATGGATTCAATTTGTTGAGCACCACTTAGGTATTATGGGTCTCATACTGGTGTTGGCATTAAAGAAATAGAGTTGGTTTGCATGTGTGGAGATTGTTATGACACAGGAAGTCCAGTGTTCTCTAAGGACATGCAAGGTGGGATCCCATCTGTCAGGCTTACTTTCTTCTGGGTCTTCTGTCAGCCCATGTTCCATGTGGATGGAAGATGGTCCATGTTGGGATAACTTGTTCTATCTGGGCTGCTGTTCTCTCTCCTGTAAATTCTCATTTAATCTATAAACTTCTAAAATTCAAATGCTAGGCTAGATTCATCACCAGCTGTTTAAAAAAAAAAAAACGGTATTACAGGATTATATATACATGTGTGCATGTGTGTATATGTGCATGTATGCATGTGTCTCTGTATTTGCAAAAAATACTTTCTCTAGTTATTTATGAGGTATGAAGATTTTTCTGCATTTTTTTTTCTGTTTTAGATAATACAGACTGCTGTGACTCAAATACTGGCTTAAAAATTTGTTTGAAGAGTATTTCCTGTTAATCAAAAATGTATTGCCCTATGGTTATTTCTTCTTTTACACCATCAGATAAATTATCCAACAACTGGAGCCTGAAATTTACTGTTCAATCAACTTTGGGCTCACTTATTTGTGGGTTACGCTGCCAAACTATTTTATGGCCTTGAAAGACTTCCCTATTACTTATTTGTAAAATAATTCTGTTGTTTTACTTCAACTCATTCTCCTGAACGTAATTACATTTTCAAAGTTTCCTGTGCATTATTTAGGTCAGAAAAATACCATTTTATTTTTCTGGGTGGAATTTTCTAGTTGGGTGGTCAGTATAGCTGGTACAAAATCTTGTCCAAGTATCACTAAACTATTTGAAGCTCTAAATATACTTAGCTATTTCATATTTCAGTCTTTGATTCTACTCTTTCTTTTTCCTAAAATATCATTTTTCTCATTATCCTCAAATTATTTATTCAACAAAATTTCCAAAATGTCCTTTTGGGGAAGGCTTCTCTGATGCCTCGAAGTTGAGGCTGTTGTAACACATCTTTGTTTCTTTACTACCCTCATAGCATATATCCCAGAGAGCCTTCAGGTGGTTCTCAATATTCCCATGCCAATGCAGTGAATGGCTATTCAGCATCACAGCATTTTTATTTATTTATTTTTTAAATCACAGCACTTACACAGTCTATTTAAATCATTTCCTTATCTTTCTCCCCACATATAGTAGGCAGACTCTGATGTCTTTGACAGCATGATATATTTAACATGTTTAAAATTTACTTTTTATTCAAATGTGTAGAAAAGTGTTTGAAATTATTCAGTTGAATTATTGAAATGAATCACTCATATATGGGTAAGGAGGTAATGGTGACACAAAACATGGGCAACAATTTTCTCAAAAAATTTCCCCGAGTGTGTTGATATCAAGCTAAATATTTGCTATATAGTAATACTTGAAGACTTATACTAAATAAAGAAATACTGGGGAAAACCAGGAAGGACCTATATACACATTCCAAGTGAAATTAAAGAAAAAATTTTCTCTGAGTAGAATCAGTTTAAAGCAATGACTTCTTTCAGATATATAATTATCGTTCTGAATTGGCTGTTAGATCATGTAAATTTAGCAAATACTATAAATGTTTATCATTTCAAAGTTATAATTTGAATTATTGACCCTTTTCAGGGATTTCTGAAGGCTGCTTTTGAGAAATACATGACTTTAGAACAGATCTTTTTCTTGGACTACATTCTCCCCATTTGTTTGAGTCCATATTATTTCCTCAGAACCCAGAAATTCTAATTCCATGTTATACATTATAGTACAGTATAATATGTGCATAATAATGTACACTCGCTATGTACTGGTATATACTAATAGTAATATATATATAGTATATATATAGTATACTAGTATATATATACTAGTATATATACTAATAGTAATATATAGTGTACATACACTATAGTATATATATTAGTATACTAGTATAGTATATATACACTATATGTATAGTGTATAATAATACACACTACAGTATAGTAGATATAGTATAGTTGTCATTTACTTGCTCTTAATTCAGATGAGCAGTAATAAAATATAGCTAGAAGGTTCTCATTTCTTTGACAGCATTAATATTTAGTATCATATCCCTTTGAGAGGAAATAAGTGGAAAAAAATATTTTTTTTAGGTAGAGTGTCTTAGTCATATAAAACCTATGATTTAATCATTGGACATACATTTGTGTCCTCAGGTTTTCTTTGGTCATTTAAAAAAAAGTCCTTTATATCAAATGGATACATTTTATTTTCTTGGTATTTTTCCTTTGATATCTCTGTTCTTTACCATTTTGTTTCCATCTTTTATTTTGTAAAGATGCCATGTGTCTCTGGATTCTCTTTATTTTCAACTCATTGACCTTAAATGGAAGAACAAATTAAAATCTGACTGTTTCTCCTGACTTACTAAATGTTAGGGTAAATCAGGTTGAAATGGTTTATGTAAAGTTCTGGACTCTCTACTTATACTCTTCCCTCTTCCCTCTTTAAATCTATATTTATGTTCCTGCAAGATAAATCTTCCTACAGTGCTTCAGTCATGTAATTTCCCTGCCCAAAGACCTCCAGAGGTTCCCCACTGCTTATTAAATTAAATTCAAACTTGTTTTCTGACATTCATGACCCTCCAAACCCCAATAAGATTCAGCTTCTAGTCTCAACTATGACTACTCCTCTATTCACATTACATATAGCAACAAAACTGAATTACTTGATTTCTACAGACTCTACTATATTTTTTCCCACTCCGTGTATTTACTTGGGCTTCTTTTGGGAACACTTGTTTTGTATCATTTTAGAATGCTCAGATTCAACTGATATATCCCTCAGAAAGTATTTTAGAAATCTATGTCTTTAAGAAGCTTCTCCTGATTTGTTTATTCAATACATATTAATGTATCCAATATAAAGGGTACAGTGAAGGAAAGAGTTAAAATCCTTACTATAATGAGTGTATTGATTCAAGGTGTTAGATGATAAATAAATAAACACATAAAATTATAAAATATTAAGTGCCATAGGACTGTGTAATCAGATGTGATGGGCTGATATATTATTAAGGGTGATCAGCATATGTTCTCTTAATGAGGGGGCAGTTTCAGAGAGACTGAAATGAGGACTAGGTCATGGAGATACCCAGAGGACCTGAGACTGAAGAAAGCGAGAGCTGGTGATGGCTTGGACAGCAGCAAACTGGCTGTGTTTACAAAATAGCCATCAGACTCTGGTGGCTAAGTAGGAGGGTGAGCAAAGACGTTAGAGAGAAGTAAGCCTTGTGAGCCAGCCCACGGATTTTGACTTTCTGCATGAAAGATGGTAATCAAGAAGGGTTTTGAGCAGAGACTTGACATGAACTGGTTTATTATTACAAGGATCACTCTGCTCGCTGCCTTTGAATAGACTGGAAGGTCACAGACGGAAGAACAAGGGAACACACAAGGCCATGGCCATCAAGATCTGATGGTGGATTGAGCCTGGATTTTGGTGTAGGAAGTGGCTAGATAAGGGTTAGTTTTGTGAAATAAGGGATGATGTTTAAAAGGAGATAAGAAATCACACACACAACCATCAGCCTTGTTTTATAGACTCTCTTCATCCTCACAGCTACCATTTCTTTTGATTTTTAGCAGTAATATCTTGTGCAGGGTTTGTTTTTTTTTTTAACTAACCTATTTATTTACATGATTCATATTTAGACCTCACAACAACTCTACAAAATGTAGGCATTAAATATTATTGTTACATTTTTATATATGAGGTACTTGGGAAGTAGAGAAGTTGAATTATAAGAAAACATTATATATGTCTACCTTCCTGTATTCTTAGGGAAGGCAAAAAATGGCTAGGAATAAATACATCACATTGTTAATAGTGGTAGAAAAGCAGATAATTTTTCTTTGATTTATATTTATCTGTATTCCTTTTAAGAATAGGTATTGGTTTTCCTTATTTCCTTAGATGTATAAGGCTATTGCTTTCATAATCTAATAAAGGTTAAATGTGAAAATCATGATTTTTAACTCAATTTACCAGATTTCTAAATTTTATAAATGTCAAAGTGTGGGATTTATTCTTAGACTTGATTTCAAATTCTATCACCTTGAGCAAAAAACATAGCCTTTTTGGACTTGCATGTCTTATCTGTACACTGAAGCTAATTATTCCAAGGTTTCAGGCTTGTTTTCGGCATGCAAGTTGGTAACAAAATAACTGGGTTAGGCACAATGCCTGAAACAACAGAGTACAACAAAATGGTCACTATTATTATGTTCATATTATGTAGGTTTTTTGATTTAATTACTTAATGAATAAGAAAAAGGCTACAATACCATAATATATATATAAAATAATGGAGCTGAAGTCTATATCTAATTGCTATGAAAACGAATTTCAACTAAGAACTTTGATTAATTTTACAATTTTTTTAATATCCCAATGTCATGCCTTAATTATAGGCTCTCATGCTACTTTGGAGGATGGAATTTATATTCTCTTCACATTTTTAAAAATAACATAGATTGATTCTCTTTATTTTAAAATGCTTTAATGAGTAAACAAAATGCTTTAGTGAGTTCTTTTAAACATTTGGATAATTATAAATAATCAAGAACCATTTTTAGGCACTTGTTTAGTTCAGGCCATTGCTGACGTTTGTTACAAACACACTTGACATCAATGTTAGTTCACTATTCATCCAGGTTTTAGGATTGGGTCCAATTCCATAAAACATTGCAATTATGGCATTATGTGTGTAATGTCATTAGTGTAAGTTAAGATATCCCTTTATACACATAGATGTTTAAAAACAGCAGGCAAAATGTTCTCTGCAATTTTTGTAAATGTTGCCCTCTATAGTTAAGAAATTTTTAAAAAATCATAAGGTGAAAAATATTTAGATGAATTAGGTAAGTGCATCCCTAAAATAATGACATGGACCCCATTTTTTCTTTTTAAGATTTTATCTATTTATTTGAAAGAACACAAGTGGGAGGGAGATGCAGAGGGTGAGAGAAAATCAGGCCCCCCACTGAGGAGGGAGCCTGACACAGGGGTCTCTCCCAGGACTGTGAGATCACAACCCCAGCAGAAAGCAGATGCTTAACTCACTGAGTCACCCAGGAGCCCCATGACCCTATTCTTCTAATATATGTGTGTGTCTAATTTTTTCCACGTCTTATACCTAGCAATCGAAATGAACACCTGTTCAATGTTGTTTAATGTGACTGAATTACATTTTTTCCTAGAGATAAGAATGAAGAAATAAAAACTACTTCTGCAATCTTATTTTAAAATTATCAGTCCCACTAAATTATTGTTGTATGATTTACATTATCTTGGTTTGCCTTGCCTCGAAGTTCAATTATTTCCATTGGTTTTCACTCTTCTTTCTTAAATGTTACTAGATTTTTTAATATTACAATATTGTTATAAAATAAACTCAGGATTTCCATGTAATGGCTTTCAATAAAACTAAGGAAAATTGGATTCAGTGTGTGAAGGACATTCACTGTAATGAACTTCGTTACATTTACTCGGTGGTAGACCTGTATGATTCGCCAGTAATGCTAACTTTTCTAAAATTAAATGTTTTAACATTTCTTCTAGATTAGAGGTTATGCTTATCTTTGAATAGTACCAAAAATTGTCTCTATATTGGGATGTTTTTCCACGGATGGGCTCATCCAGAGATATTCCATTGGCTAATGCACTTTCTTCCCGTGGAGTCTTCTGGTGTTCAAGAGGCCATAAAGGCAAATAGCTTAATACAGAGGAAGGACACACAGTGCTGTTGATCAGGCTTGAGATCTTTTATACTCTAACAGGGGAAATAAAATAGTATGATAATATAATTTGGGAGCCACAGGAGAATTTTGTAGTCCTTCATGAAAACACTAACTAAATAGATAAAATTCCTGAGATGTTGAAATATGGAACTCCTTCTAGGGCATGATTAACTATACTATATTTTGTGGGCTGAATCTAAGAACTGTATGTCACAGTATATAATTAAAGACCTATTGCATAAATTATACCACAGTGATCTGGTATCTTTCAAGCTGTGAGATTTGGGTCCATTTTTATTTTTTATTTCTATTTTTTTTGTCCATTTTTATTTTTGTAATTTTCAGTTTTGATTCTATTTTGACATGTTGAAAGTGAGATCTGTTCTTTCACTTTTCTACATATATTGGATTAAGACTTCATTGGGTTATTCTTAATATGGCATATAATTTAGGAATTCCATTCCTAGAGTCCCTCTAGGTAACAGTTCATCAACAGTTATAAATTGCTCCAAAATGACAAGTATAAAAGGGCAACACATTAATATTTTTATGATTTAAAGACTCATAGAAGCATTATTTTTATTTTGCGGTGAAACTGGAACCCATTACTTTCTAGTAATTGTATTTCGTTAAGGTCAGCAAACTATACTGGCTTCTGAACATGACTCAGATATATCTTCAAAAGCAAGAACATTTAGATGTACCATGATATTTCCTTAAAATGTCTTAATTGTTATAAATTATTTTAAAGGGCAAACACAAAACTTACATGTTCACAAAACTCTGTATTGGCTGGAATATATAATATATCTAAAACTTTTTAAGTCAAAAAATCCAAATACTCAGATGTCAAGATTTTTGAGTCCAGTTTTAAAAGTTAACACATGCCATAGAAAGTTAAGTTGAAATGTCTAACTCTTTAAGTAAGTTTAATGATTTAATAGAAATTTTCCCAAGTATCATTTAAAAAAAAATGTGTTTTATTTTATTTTGAGAGAGAGAGAGCATGAGTAGGGGAGGAGCCAGAGGCAGAGGGAGAAGCAGAGTCCCCGCTGAGCAGGGATCCTGACTCAGGGTTCAATCCTGGGACTCCAAGATCATGACCTTAGCGGAAGGCAGACTCTTAACTGATTGAGCCACCCAGGTGCCCCATTTCCGAAGTATCATAATGTACTAGGTACTCTAATGTGAGTGATTAAAAGATAAGTCATCATTTTTGTTTTTAAAAAATAGTTATTGGGGCGCCTGGGTGGCTCAGTGGGTTAAGCCGCTGCCTTCGGCTCAGGTCATGATCTCAGAGTCCTGGGATCAAGTCCCGCATCGGGCTCTCTGCTCAGCAGGGAGCCTGCTTCCTTCTCTCTCTCTCTGCCTGCCTCTCAGTGTACTTGTGGTTTCTCTCTGTCAAATAAATAAATAAAATCTTAAAAAAAAATAGTTATTTTTGGGAACTATGGCAACATCACAGATGAATCTATCAAAGCAGATTGTGAATGGTGCAATGTGAGACCACTGGGTTATGAGGTTAAATGAAAGAAAGGTAAGGTCTAATTAGGAGTCCAGAAAATATCAGAAAGAAGGATGTGCCTGAGATGGTCCTTGAAAAGCTGGTAGGATTGAGTGGTTTAAAATAAGAGAGTAGGTATTTTCTTTTCTTTTTTTTCTTTTTGAAAGATTTTATTTTTACGTCATCTCTACATCCAACATAGCACTTCGCTCACAGCTCTGAGATCAAGTCTACTGACTGAACCATGCAGATGCCCCAATAGTAGGCATTTTAGAGTAAGGACTATTTGAGGAAAATGACAGAAAGAGGCCGAAAAAATCATATTTAGGAATGACAAGTCTAAACATTGCTGGAGTTTAGGTATAAATAGGTTAGTAATGGAAGAAAATACCTGAAAATATTTTAGAGGTAGGGAATTCATATGAAATTTTGATGGACATTGGGAGCCACTGAAGTTTAATGAGTCAGGAATTACACAGTTGGAACTTCCTGAGCATAATCAGAAAATGGTTAATCTGATGAGTTAGAGAAATATTGGAAGCAAAGAAACAGGTTAAAGACAGTATAAGCATTCTGGGGGGGAAGCAGTAAGGACTTGTGTTGTAGAGTTTGTATTAAAAATGGAAATAAGCATCTGGCTCGGTGACCTCAGGGAATTCCAGTTATTATCATTAGAATTTAGGAATTTTGTTTTAATGCATTGTCTTTTTTGACATCACAGGAGTTAATAATAAACTCTCTTTTCATCTCTAGCTCTCAGTCTGAAAAGTGTGTATTTCATGGATCTCCCACACTCTTCCTGACTGTGGGCATTTGAGGGACCTTTGGGTCCCTCAGTACCAGTTCCGTTGTTAAGGCCAAATAGATAAAAGGTGCTCAGGTTAGGGTCTCCAGTACGAGGTGCCCCTCACTAGTCAGGATCCTTAAGTCAATGACTGTAATCAGGGAGAGCTGCTTTCTCTTCATGTATGGCTATCATTTTATGATGGTAGAATTACATGGTTTTCAGTATGTCATGTTCAGATATATTGTTTTTGTTTTCATTTAATCATATGACAGTTTAAAACTACCAGTGTTAAGGTAAGGAAGAGGATAGGATTTTTATTTCTTTTCCTGAATCTTCTTTCTTCCTTCCTCGGTATAAACCAAGGTGTTCTGATTAGATCCAGAATCTGATAATCTGTCTCTAATTCTTAAAGAACTCCATTCTGAATTTGCACAGACTACTATCAACCTGCTATCCCAGCACAATATTCAGGACTGGGATTATTCTTTTTGCCCAAGTTTGGGGTTTACTTTAGTCAAGTGCCAGAGCTGCATGGATAGCTCCATTTTTAAAATAAATTTGATTGATTGCTCTGAGCTTTTTATACTTCATTTAGAGTTTTTAGATGTACATAGGATTGCTTAGGGATAAGTGATAATTACAGCCTGTATCTAAGAGCAGAATCAAAAGTGCAGGAGCTACTGGATTTGCTTTTTTTATCGAAGACCCAGAGGTATGACCACATTCTCCACAATTTCAGTGGAGTCTTTAGGACCTTTGTGGCAGGAACAGGTTTTCAAGTCAGTTCAGCACCTTGACTAGTTCTGTGCCCTTGGGCTTCATTGTGGGTGCAAGGTTTCTTCCTCAAGCCTAAACTTTCCTTATGGAATCTTTCCAGGTTTTGCTTCAAAATCAGTTTCCATTTCCTATTTACTCCCTTGGATTTAACATTAAGACCTTCCCTTATTCCCAGATTCATTTTTGCCTATCAACTCAACACCAAACCCACTCTGCTGGGGCCCTTTGTGACTTGGATGGGCTCCAACTGCTAGGAGTTCTGACATCCTAAATAGAAGCTATAATATGAGATCAGTTTATCCACATGGGTAATGAGACCCCTATTTCTTTACCCAGCTCACAGAAATGATGCATCCGGAGGACTCTGGGCCTCTGGGATTTCTGCTGTAGTAACTTAGTGAGGACTTTGTAGGTGCTAATATTTTTTCATGTTATACTAGATATCAGATAAATTATTTATCTTAATGAAAATGGCAGGGCATTAGGAACCAAGCTGTTTCTACCAAAAGCTGTTGTATTTTCTTTAGAATGCAGTGGGGGTATCTGTGTAGTGTTCATAGTCAACTCTACGTTGTCAGGAGCTGCTGTCCTCAGAAATTACTGTAAGGCCGCCCTCTACATTCTTGCTTAAATATATTTTTCATGGTTTGAATGATGAGACCCATTTAGTAAAGAAAAAATAAACTTTGAACAACATTTCATATAACATTATAATTGCTTTCTTTTGTTAAATAAAGAAAAAGACATTCAAAAACATCTGACTTGGGGCACCTGGGTGGCTCAGTGGGTTAAAGCCTCTGCCTTCAGCTCGGGTCATGATCTCAGGGTCCTGGGATCGAGCCCCAAGTCGGACTCTCTGCTCAACAGGGAGCCTGCTTCCTCCTCTCTCTCTCTGCCTGCCTCTCTGCCTACTTGTGATCTCTGTCTGTCAGGTAAATAAATAAAATCTTAAAAAAAAAATCTGACTTACCAACTTCTAGTTTACGGTTCTGCTAGTGTTGTGTATCAGTCCTTAATAAAGTTTATATTCTTTGAGAGAAAGATCCTAGTTCTCAAAAAATAATAATAATAATAATAATAATTCCAAGCAATGTTAAGTTTTGCAAGTCAGTTTTAAAACTAATATAGCCTGATTATATAAGATGTAGTTTTTATAACATAAGCTAAATTATATAATATATAAGCAAATTTAAATTTTATAAAGCTTAAAATTATTAATAACTAAGTTAATATGTATTAAATATTTTTATCAGTGCCTTTAAATTATGCTTCTGGAAATACATTAGATGTGGTATTTCAAATAGAGATGGAAATGATGTTAATTTATATTTGTATATCTCTCTGCATCTCTTAGAAAACATTTTTCTCATGTTATATTTTAAAAAAATATAATCCTTACAGAAATGCTGTGAGGTAGAAAAGGTTGGTGCCATTGTCTTTACAGTACAGATAGGAAATTTGTTCAGTAAAACATGCTTGAAAAGTGACAGAAATGGACTCTTAATATTCTGGTGCCTTAGTATTCTTCTGACTCCTAGTATTCTGGGGCCTTTACTGAAACACTAAAAACACTTTACTGAAACACCGAAACACTTAGTATTCTTCTGACTCCTAGTATTCTGTGGCCTTTACTGAAACACTAAAACCCCAAAGACAGAGCTCGTGAACTGTTCATCAATAGCAGGTATCCATTCTGTTCCTTTTATGATTAGCATTTTGCTAAGCCCTGGGAATGCAAAGTAAATAAGACTACCTTGGCCCTCAAAGGATGGGTGGTCTGATAAATACATTTTTTATAGAGCATGTCATAGTCTAATCTGCAAATAACAGACACGAGGAATAATTTGTCTCTTGTTCCTTTAGCCAATAACATGATGCGATATTATCTTTTTTCCCTACAACATTACTAATTGAGCCAAGAGAAAATTCTTCTGTTGTGTTGAGTGGATAGCCTTTGTATAAAGGGAACTCTCCCGGGAAATGGGCACCTGGATTTTGTCTTTAAAACTTGCACAACTTTAAGAATATTATTTAAACTTCTCAGTCCTTTTTTTTTTTTTTCATTTAAAAAATAAAACTTGGCCCACTCACCTCACAGGGTTGGTGTGAGGAAAATACTTTATAGGTAAAATTGAAATTGAAAAATGTGAGAGGGCTAGTCAAATACAGAGTCATAATGTGTAATTCTGGTCACTGTGTTGAGAAATTACTAACAGGTCACTAGAGTTATGATAAAAACTGCCACACTGACAATATCTAGCACATTCTTTAATTGGGTCCCATATCCACTGGGATCAGAGGTGAAAGCAAACTTAAGTAACGAAAATGTCAGAAGTGAAAATATATTTAATCTCTGTCTGAAGTTCATGACATTCCAAGTAAACTTTGTCCATATAGTCTTACAGGTTGAGGCAGATTGGAGTGCCATTTTTTCTTTGCCTTAGGCTGTTAATACAGAAACATACTTTTTTTTTTTAATGCCAAAGCAAGTGGGAATACATTATTGTTAGAAACCTATAATAATTCCATCATTTTAAGGCATCAAAGCTCTATATTGTAATGCAGTTCTTCACTAAAGGAAAACTGCTTTTAAATAAGCAAATTGAAGATATATTTCCACACCCTAATTGTTTCCATCATGACCTTTATTACATCACATTTTACTTGAAGGAGCAACAGATAGGAAAGACTAAGACACTGTGAAGACAGAGTCATGTGGAGCACTCATGAAAAATTAAATGCCCTCAGCACACACAGAAGTAGGTCATTTCATTCTTTATTAATTTTCTGTATCATAGTCACTGATTAACCTGTATTTGGGTATTATAATTAGATAAGTCTGAACTTTCATTATTGTCAAAGCATCTACCATGTGTAACATATAATATCAAGTTAAAAGATTATCCAAGAAGTTTCTTCCTCAAATTTCTTTGCCCTTTGTCTCATATTTCATGATTTTGTACCTTTGTCTTGCATACATCTAGGGTTCTCTCCCTAAATGACCTATTTTTTATCTCTGGTAGCTTATATCAGTGAAAGATGAAAGATCTCAGGTCTAAATAGAATACACAGGGCATTACTTTAGAACTCTATCTAAATCCCCTGGGTTAGAATTTCAAGGAGGAGTATTTGAAGAAATGGCACAAAGAACTTTATGTTTTTCAAAGATATAGGATGGCTGAGTAGACAAGAAAAAAAAATTCACTCTCTCGCAAATTATATAGACTGGCAGCCGATATTCCTCTGCTAATGTAAAACCACAGTACAGTAACTTGAG
Organism: Mustela erminea; assembly: GCF_009829155.1. Classification (NCBI taxonomy): domain Eukaryota; kingdom Metazoa; phylum Chordata; class Mammalia; order Carnivora; family Mustelidae; genus Mustela; species Mustela erminea. The sequence goes on from NC_045618.1 coordinate 91,190,516, forward strand.
ACATATTTGATCATGACTGGAGACAGGATGATCTCCTTGGTGGGCATTTGAAAATGTTATTCTGAAGGACTGAAAAGGACACTGGTTGGGTCATATGAAATATTAGATATACATTCAAGTATTATATTAGAGAACTCCCAGAAAAATGGGAATGCACTTGATTGTGAATTTCAAAAACAGAAAGGATGAAGGAAATAAACTGATATCTGTCCTTCACTATCATTAAGAAAATATGACCTGTACCATTTTTTATTACATGGTTATAGGTTGGAAAGAGTAATAATTTGGTTAATGTAAATTGTAAATTACAAATTTTAGCTGTTTTATGATAATGTTTTTTGGTGTTCCAAAACAGTGTGCTGTAGTAATAAGATTACTGTTTTTTTCTCATTTCATCTTTACATCAGTACTCTTAGCATGGCATAGTTTTTCAGTGTGTTTTTTATATGGATATTTTTCATTTTCTTGGGAAGATAACACAAAATTTAACACCAAATTGCTCCTTAAACTCGACAAATATGCTGCCAAAGTGGTAATTATCAGGTCTGTAGTGTCCTATATCAGATATTCATGTGGTTCTTTGTGGTTTGATCATGGCTTTATGATTTACATTTAAAAGATTCTGAAAGGTGAAGGATAATTCTAATTCCCCGAAACATCAGAACTGAACATGTGACACACTTCTGTAGTCACATAAATCAACCAATTTCCCTTTGTTTTCATAGTACAACATATTTTCCCTTGTTGAAAATGAGTGCATCAGCATAAAAGCCTCTTGAGCAAGAAAAATGTATATTGATCACTCTAAGTGCATTTCTGTAATACCTTGAAGTTATTGAAATTGACCCTAAACCATGTTTTATTTCTGACAATAGATTCTTTTCATGGGTTGATATTTATTGTTTTATGCCTTAGTAGAGATGCAAAAATAACTTCCATTGCAAAAAACCCATGTAAGATCTATCTTACTGTTTGAATTTTTTTGTAACATTTGGTAAACATCACAAGCACTATCCTCATTTTAAGAGTTAACAGATTATCCGTCAAAATTCTTATAACACTTTTGTCCTCCAACAAGGTGTTGAAATATGCATGTGTAGTGAGTCATCTGTGTTACTACAAAGTACACCTGTCTAGTAAACATACAGAGAAGATAGATTCTAGACCAAAGGCTGTTTGTGTTAGAACCTGAATACTAGTTTTTCTGATTCCCCATATCATCACTTTGCACTTCACATTTTCCATTTGGTAAATAGTGATAACATTAGTCTTCATCTAGCTCAATGGATGTTACAGAAATAGATGAGACAGCATATGTGAATAGTTCACAGAGCTTTGAAAGAAAGTTGCAGTGCAGATTGAGGTAGTGTGGAGGCCAAAGCTACTGGCTAAGGCAGGTGCTTCTTCATTGATATTTAGTTTCTCCCATTGTAAGGTCAAAGCAGACTGTCTGCCAAGAGACAAGGAGTATCATGAAGAACTGGAATAGAATCCAGGATTCTAGCCCTGTTTCACATTTCTCCATTCCTGATGGCTTGGATTAAATGGTGACTGCCAATATGAATTGATAGCCAGTTTACATCATGATTCATAGACTCCCCAACCCCCTTGCAACTTATTAACTGTTTTCTGTTTTTCCTTTTTTTTTTTTTTTTTTTAACATCTTGTACTCCGAAGTGAACGGCTGAGGAATATATACAAAATTGTAAATAATGTGACATAAGTGTTTTGAATGCGAGGTAAAGATTAGAGAAACATAATTAGGTGGCTTAAATCACCAACAAATAATTTGTTATGTCATATTTCTTTGTCACAGTTTATGCCATATATTTTAGCAAAAAGTAATAAAAGTAGATTAAAAGCATTACACAGTTAGTGTGGAACAATTACAATAAATGTAGTATTAAAATTACATTTTAACTGATTTATAATTGAAGAGCAAAATCTACTGCTTGGGAAAATCCTATGTACTTTTGACTCTCTAGATGTTTTATTGGTAAACTAATTTAGGGTTACAAAGGTATGAATTGTGTAATTCCTTCATAAAATAAAGCAAGAGTAAAATATGCCAATCTGAATTTAAAAGCATTCTTAATTTTATTACATTTTTTACAACATGGGTAAATAATCGAACAGAAACTAAACAATTGAAACCAATGTATATTTTGCTTTATGCAATATCCTTTGAAAACATTGAGGTGAAAAAAATATTTTAGGAAATATTTCCTTTCATATTTTTGAAACTAAAATACCTCCCCAAACCCACTGACAAATTATGCATATTAGTTTCTAAATGTTCTGGTATATTTGAAAATCTACTGCTTTTACATGATTGAGTTGATTCCAGATCCTGGTTCTAACTTCAGTAGCCTCCCAGGATGCATTAAAAAATAAAGGTAAATTTGGGGCGCCTGGTTGGGTCAGTGGGTTAAAGCCTCTGCCTTCGGCTCAGGTCATGATCCCAGGGTTCTGGGATCGAGCCCCCCCCCCCTTGCCCCCCACCCCCCCCGCATCGGGCTCTCTGCTCTACAGGGAGCCTGCTTCCTCTTCTCTCTGCCTGCCCCTCTGCCTACTTGTGATCTCTATCTGTCAAATAAATAAATAAAATTTGAAAATCTTTAAAAAATAAAAAATAAAGGTAAATTTAGTAATGTTGTTTTAAGTTTCTCTATAAATTATCTTCCCTGGACACACTCTCCATCTCCACTGGGACATACACCCATACACATACTTCCTGCTTAAGCTTATTTACTATTAATTTCATATAATAAAGGTAATGTAACCCTCTGCTTTAGATGCTCTAGTGTTTTCAATTTTTCATACACAGAAAACAATTATTTCCCTCTCTGTGCCTGTGTTCAGATTTTTCCTGGGCATGGAACACTTCCCTTCTAATCTGTACCTGTCAAAGTCTCAAAGTGAATTCTTCACTATTCCAAAACTAATCTTTTCATTCTCGGAACTACTATAGCCAATGCACGTTTTGGCAGATTGCCCCATATAACAGGTGGTGACATAAAAATGCTAATGTAGAAAATTGAAATTAGAAGTAATTAGGATATTTTTCCTGCTTGAAGTCACTGTTGAAAATGAAAATAGTGTTTCGTTTTTTATACTATTCATTGCTTTATTTTTGCAAACCTCTGAGAGCTTTAGGATTAACAGATACTCTAAGATCCTGAAAGTCCTATAAAATGATTATAACCAGTTTTGATAATTCATATACTTCATATGTGAATTTCAGATTTTCCAGCAAACTTAAAACCGTGTGTATTTACAACATACATGCAGGCAGATTCCAAGTATTATGTGTTGATCATTGAATCTTTTAAAAATAACCTAGCTTTAGGACATCTGGGTGGCTCAGTCGCTTAAGTCTCTGCCTTGGGCTCAGGTCATGATCTCAGGGTCCTGGAATCAAGCCTCATATCAGGCTGTCTGCTCAGTGGGAAGTCTTCTTCTCTGCCTCCCTCTTGCTCTTTCTCTCAAATAAATAAATAAATAAATAAGATCTTCTAAAAAATAACATAGTTTTATCTGAGAGCATACAGAAAGGATGAAAACCATTTATGTTGCTTTCTATAACTGTTTAATACTGTCATGTAACCAGAAATATAGTTTCTTTGACTCTGCTTTTTAATGCTTCTCTAACATAATGAGTATAAAATATAAATTATGTTTTATAATAGATAACTATATATAATGCATTATCTATAAAATAATACATATTCTATACACAGTATCCCATCAGTTTCATTTCATATCATGAGCCATATAGAAGATTGGGGTAGGCAGAAAGAGACAAAGAGAGGGTATGTTGTGTTTATGTGTTAGAGGTTAAAGTTGAGGATACTTTTTGAACCCTGTGGTGAAAGGGGGAATGATCATCCGAAGTAAAATGTATGTTTCTATCACCATGTGTTTTATGTCCCTCCCCTGCTTCTTCCAACTTTCAGGCATTCTGTTAATTGATAGTTGACTTTCCAGGCACTGAGGACCAGAACAGATGGAAGCTGGAATCCTGGGAGAATATTGGCTAAAGACATGGGTTTCTCTTTCCTAAAGAACACAAGAGCAGAAAATTTTAAAAATGAGATGAGAAGAAATTTCAAGGATCATCTTTACCATTCCATTTTAAAGCACGACTTCTTTTTTATAGTCTCCTAAAAGCAGCTGTCTTGTTCCTTTAGAACAACCACAGCGAAGTAACTCATGTAATGGTTAACAGCTACTGGTGCGGATCGGTCCAACTTGGTCTATCTCTTCTACCTTTGCTAGTTTGGAGAGCTTAACCTTTTTAAGCTTCAGTTTCTTGGTAATATAGAGTTAGCAATAATACTTCAGAGCAGTGAAGGAGATTAAAAGAGATGATGCAGTTAAAGTATAGCATAGTGCCTGGAAGAAAAACGCTCAATGCCTATTAGCAGTTGTTTTCATATGATTACATTGTTGGAGAGCTCATTAAAAAAAATTTTTCCCCCACATTTTAAGTCCCAAACAATAAGCATGCTACTTTTACAAGTTAGAAGAGTTTATGTCTTTTGGAAGTTTTTCAAAAGGACTGTTTCTTTCAAATGAGAACCATTTAAACATTTAAGTACAGGTAACAATTCTCTAAGTCTTTTTGAAGATTTTATTTATTTATTTGACAGACAGAGATCACAAGTAGGCAGAGAGACAGGCAGAGAGAGGAGGAAGCAGGCTCCCTGCTGAGCAGAGGGCCCGATGTGGGGCTTGATCCCAGGACCCTGGGATCCTGACCTGAACCAAAGGCAGAGGCTTAACCCACTGAGCCACCCAGGTGCCCCTCTAAGTCTTTTTGAATCTAAAAATTCTAAGTTACTTGATCTCTTCATGTATCATGATTTCACATCAGGACTATTCTCCTCTGGGTATTGAGCATGTGTTAGTGTTTCTGTAGAAACTCAATGCAATATTCCTAACGAATTAGACAGGAGTCAAGCAGAATCATCTCCACCCCTTTCCCATGTCCTTGGCTTCTGTCGCCAATGGTGCTATTGCATATGATGGCAGTTGCATATTTCATTTGGAATAGATTAAGTTGTCTCATTATGTTGAGGCAGCGACACATGCATTTTCAGCAACATCACTGAAACCAAGTTTGTAGTCAACTAAAAATCCAAAATGATTTTTACTCTCTGTCCCTATGATTGGATGCTGTTGCCATGTTTCCTTCATCATGTATATTTATCTTAGTTTTAATTGATATTCTTAAGTCCTAGTGAAGAAATTTCCCTTTATGCCTATGAAAATGATTTAAGCCCCTGAGACCGTCTCATCTGTTGCTGGATGATAGCAAGTATTGTGTGAGTTTCCTGGTGAGGATATTCCAAGGGGAAGGAGAAGCCATTCAAAATCTCAAGGCATAAATCTCAAGGACACAAACTCCCTGTTTCCCATTTCCTAGGCTCACTTGCCCCTGTAAATAACCCCCAAAATACTTTCTTTGGCCATGTACGATAATATGAGAAATCTGCCTACTAATCATGCCGTGATGAGCTCCCAGCATCTGTCTACTTTGGCTAATTTTTTTTTTTTTTAATGTTAGTGTACCCTCTGTCCCTCCCCCTGCTTGTGCTCTCTCTCTATGACAAATAAATGAAACCTTAAAAAAAAAAAATCAGCAATAGCCAGATAGGAATAAAATGCTTGTGTTGTCAAAATAATAGCAGAAGTATAATATACCCAAGAATAAGCTCAACCAGACATGTACAAGTACTTTATTAAGTAAAACTTTAACAGTTCATGAGGGAAACTTGACAAGATTTGTAAATAAATGACATGAACTCCCTTGGATGGGATGTCTTAGTATTGTAAAGATGTTATTTCTCCCAAAATATTTTTATGTGCTTATTAGAATCCCCCTACCACCCACTCCCTATGAAATGACACTTTTTTTTGGAACATGACCAAATAATTCCCAATTTCATTTGAAGAATACACCTGTCCATTGAAAGAATAAATCAGGAAAATTATGGTAAAGAATAATAATAATGTAAAACTTGCTCTGTTAACATGTCAACATCTAACATATAATTAAAATATTGATGAAAAAAACTGACAAGGAATTCAATGAAACCAAAATGCTATTAGGGAAACAAGCCCAAGTAAATATGGCAATCTACTTTATATATATATATATATATATATTATTTATTTATTTGACAGACAGAGATCACAAGTAGGCAGAGAGGCAGGCAGAGAGGGAGGAGGAAGCAGGCTCTCTACAGAACAGATAGCCTGATGTGAGGCTCGATCCCAGGATCCTGGGATCATGACCTGAGCCAAAGGCAGAGGCTTTAACCCACTGAGCCACCCAGGCGCCCCGGCAATCTACTTTTGAGGCTAGAAATTTTATAATCTTTTTAAAAATGTATTTCATATATGTATGTATGTATGTATGTATTTCACAGAATGAGAGAGAGAACACAAGCAGGGAGAGTGTCAGGCAGAGGGAGAGGGAGAAGCAGGCTCCCCACTGAGCAGAGAGCCTGATACGTACTTGATCCTAGGATCCTGGGATCATGACCTCAGCTGCAGACAGAAACAATGTCTAAGCCACCCAGGTGCTCCATAGAATTTTTACAATCTTAAGAAAAAAAAAGATTGTTTAGCAAATAATATTGAGTGGTATTATTGGTAGTAAATAATTATTATTTAAATATTAATAATAGTAAATAATATTGAGGTAATTTTAAATTTGGAAAAATACTTAGGTAAGATATTTACTTATCATGATAGATCAAAATAAACACCCAAGTATTAAATATCTAACTATTCAAATGCTGAAAATAAATTTTAGTTTTGTAGTGGTTAAAAACAAGAATTATTAAGGAGAAAAGATTTTGGGGCCCCTGGGTGGCTCAGTCGTTAAGCATATATTGTACATAAAATAAGCTTATATTAATGTGTGGTTGGAAAGATAAGATTATTTATAAGTATTGTCTCATTTATTTAGACATAAAACCAGCAAAAACGTTCAGCATTCAGCTCATGGAAAAGAAGTAAATTCTGCATATTGTTTCCTATCAGCACTCTCATTAATCCTCAACATCCACAGTCAATTTGAGCTTCTTTAATGGAAACTTTTAATGAATGTTCAAGTTATGCTCTAATAATGCAGCATCACTCAGCTCTAGCAAATAAGGTTGAGATCATTTTCCAATTTAGAAAATACTTAAGGTCAGATATTTACTTATCATCATAGATCAAAATAAATACCCAAATATTAAATATGTAGCTATCAACTACTAGAATAAAATGAGGCAAATACATTGTCCTTTTGTAGTGCTCAAAGGCAAGAGTCATTAAGAAATACTGAGATTTCATTATGTAAGCAATACATTTTTCTTTTTAATAAAAAGAAATAAAAACAAAGTTAATAAACAAATAATATATTGGTAAAAGACATTTGTAGTGTAGATGAGAGGCAAAAGTTTAATATATCCAAGATATAAATAGAAATATAACAATATAAAAAATAACCTTCGAATGGAATGATCTTCAAGTATTTAAAGGCCAGAAATAAGGTGATTGTGCCCTAAATGATGTGATAAAAGAAAGTGGAGGGCCCTCAGATTATAGAGAAATTTGGGAGTCACGCTAAAAAGTTTAGGTTTTAAGTATAAACGGAATACACTTATACACTTACAAGATTTGGGACAGGAGAGTGACCTGACCTCTCAACACTTAAGAAAAATCACTCTTGCTCAGAAGGGAAGCAGGACAATTAAAAGAGTTGCTGTTGCACTGGTATAGGAAAGAGATAAAAGTGGACTCCAGAAGGACTAGAGTAGTGGAAATGGAGAGAAGTCACCAAATTTGGGATATATTTTGGAAATACAGCTGACAGGTTCTGTTGAGTGAACCAGCATTGTTCAACTACTGGGTTGAATTTTTTTGTTTTTGTTTTTGTTTTTAATTGAGCTACAGTTGACATAACATTATATTAATTTCAGGTGTATAACATAATGATTCAATATTTATATGTAATGTAAAATGATCATCACAATAAGTCTTGTTAACATTCATCACAAACATAATTTTTTTTTCCTTAGGATGAAAACTTTCAAGATCCATTTTCCTCCTACTTTCAAATATCCAATACAGTATTAGTAACAATAGTCATGATACTGTATATTACTTTCCTATGGCTTAATCATTTTACAACTGGAAATTTGTACCTTTTGGCCCCTGTCACTCATTTCACCTACCTCCTGACTGATCTCTAGCTAAGGTGATAACCATCTGTCTGTCATCTTTATCCATGAACTTGGTTTTTGCTTTCTTTTTTTTTTATTTTTATTTCAGATTCTACATATAAGTGAAGTCATGCAATATTTATCTGTTTCTATCTGACTTATTTCTTTTTTTTAAGATTTTATTTATTTATTTATTTGACAGAGAGAGAGAGAGATCACAAGTAGACAGAGGCAGGCAGAGGGAGAGGGGGAAGCAGGCTCCCTGAGCATAGAGCCTGAGACAGGGCTCAATCCCAGGACCCTAAAATCATGACCTGAACCAAAGGCAGAGGCTTAACCCACTATGCCACCTAGGTGCCCTGTCTGACTTATTTCACTTAGCATGATGTCATCAGGGTTTATTGTGTTTTCGCCAGTGGCAAGGTTTTTTCTTTTTTATGGCTGAATAATATCCCATTGTATGCATACACCACATTTTCTTTTTCCATTCATCGTTTGAACATTTACGTTGCTTCCACAGTTTAGCTATTGTAAATAATGCTGCAATGAACATGGGCATCCAAATAGTCTTTCTGAGGTACTGATTCTGTTTCCTTCTGTTAAATACCCAGCATTAGAATTGCTGAATCATATAGTAGTAATTCTGTTTGTAATTATTTTACTAATCTTGATACTGCTTTTCACAGTGGCTGCACCAATATATTTCCACCAAAAGTGCACAAAGTTCCCTTTTCTTTACATCCTTGCCAACGCTTGTTGTTTTTTATCTTTTTGATACTAACCATTCTGACAGATGTGAGGTGATATCTCATTGTGGTTTCGATTGCTATTTCCCCAATGATTAGTGATATCGAACACATTTTCATGTACCTGTTGGCCATTTCTATGTTGCCTTTGGGAAAATGTCCATTCAGATCCTCTGACCATTTTTAAATTATGCTGTTTGGTTTTGCTGTTGAATTGTATTTGTACTTTATGTGTTTTGGAAATTAACCTTTATCAGATATGTGGCTTGCATATGTTTTCTCCCATTCTGTAACTTGCCTTTTCATTTGTTGATGGTTTCCTTTGCTGTGCAGTGAACAGACTGGAAGAAAATGAAATGAATGTTGTCTGAGCAAGAAGGATATGAAGATACAAAGAAGGTGATAAATTGTTAAAATATGATATGGTAGAGAGGAGGCCTCAGTGAGATTAGAAGATTGTTGAAATGATAGATTTAGAATAAGTGACCTGGAAGGAATAGATGTGAAAGTCAGATAGGAGGTGTTGTTATTAATTCTGAGAAGTCTTTTGTACAACCATGTGCTCAGGTGACTGAGGTGAAGTGGAAGAGAAGATCATTGAGACAAAGGATGCAAAGAAATAAAAGGCCATTGTGGTAGATGGATCATATCCTGACTTTTAATGTAGCTAAGCATGGTGAGAGTCTCATTTGTGGATAGGGAGACAGTAAACTAGGAACTAAAAATCATCGTTGAATGAGGAATATGATAAGAAGAACATTAGAAGGCGAGGACAATTGGGAAGGATATGGATGGGAAAAGTCATGCATTTCAAATGAATTGAGTTTTGAAAAAGGGAGGAAACAGTTAAAAAATATCAAAGAGGAGCAAAGAGGACACTCACTTTGGTTCCATGCCTTTCTTACTCTACTTAATTGCTTCCTCTATTTTGAACCCTCTATTGGGGTGGGGGGCGGGGTGGGGAGAAGCCTCTTCTTGAGAAGGGGAAGAAGAAGCTTGTCTTCCAGAACAGCTAAGTATCAGAGTAACAAATTGACGTGAGTTTCAGAGAAAACTTATAGTACCAGAGAGCACGTTTTAAAGGGAATAGTAGTGGGGTGCCTGGGTGGCTCAGTGGGTTAAGCCTCTGCCTTCTGCTCGGGTCATGATCCTAGGGTCCTGGGATCGAGCCCCGCATCGGGCTCTCTGCTCAGCGGGGAGCCTCCTTTCTCCTCTCTCTCTCTGCCTACCTCTCTGCCTACTTGTAATCTCTGTCTGTCAAATAAATAAATAAAATCTTTAAAAAATAAATAAATAAAGGGAATAGTAGTAAGTCTTGTGGGAGAGGGTTCTTGAATACAACAATTACAAAAATTAGTGTTTTCATGGTGGATGAATGAGGAATAGTTGTAATGCACCATGGCAAATATCTCTGGTCTTTAGGGCTGGACGTTATATAAGATATCAGGGAAGCTAACACCTGGGACTTGTGAAATTTTGTCAAGGAAGGAAAACTTGCAAAGACCATTCAGGGAAGTTGGTTGTAGTCTTGAGATAATGTATACATGGAAAAGGAGGTGATTGAGGAAGGGCTGGATTCTGGGAGGAGAAGCTGGGAGGAAGTGGAGGGCTCTGGATTTTCCTGTGGCTGGAAGTATTTTTAAATCATTGTAGGGTATTGGTCAGTCAAGATATCTGTCATATCCTCAATTTTTATATGGTCTCTTTGATATAAGGAATTTGAGAGGCAGGGTGGTGGTCATGGTGGGGGAGGGAGGGAAAAATGAAACAAGATGGGACCAGGAGGGAGACAAACCATAAGAGCCTCTTAATCTCAGGACACAAACTGAGGTTTGCTGGACAGGAGTGTGGTGGGATAGCATGGTTGGGTGAGGGACATTGGGGAGGGTATGTGCTATGGTGAGCTGTGTAAGATTGATGAATCGCAGACCTGTGCCCCTGAAACAAATAATACATTATATGTTAATTAAAAAAACGATATCTGTCATATCCTGAATTGCTTAAATCAGTGTCTATACCAACCATGATCTAGTGGACCTTCCAATACAACAAACGTTGGAAGACTAATGACTACATTATGTAGGCAAATTTCAACAGAGTTTCTGTATGTGTTTTAGGTTCCATCAATCAGGAGGGTTTGGGTGAGACTTGAATTTGGAATTGAGTTAAGGAGGGGAAGGCACATGGAATAAGGCCATCACCATTCTGCTGGTACAGGTGGTGACAGAGATAAAATGTTTCTAGGATTGGTAATTCCTAGCCCAAACATCGGTTTTATGATACTGGAAGGAGTACGAGCACCTTTGGTACCCAAGGAAGAGGTATTATTTTTGAAAGGCTAGCCTAGAATCTGGGCCCTCTCAGTGATTAAAACAAAACAAAACAAAACAAAAAAAAAACAACTCTACAACCAACCTGGGGCTTGAACTCACAACCCTGAAATCAAGAGTTGCATGCTCTACTGACTGAGCCAGCCAGGCACCCCTCTTTCATGATTTTTGAAACCATTTTATATCCTATAATAAATGTCCTTTGCTTATACTACTAGGATGGATACTTTTCCTAAAACTACCGCTCCCCAATGTAGATGATTCATCTGAGGTTGGACACACAATCTAGTAATATATGGGTTTGGGCAGTTAAAAAGTATAAACTAGGATCATCAAATTTTCTCTCTCTTTTTTTTAAAGAAATAAGTAAATCAATTATAAGAGCTAATGGGTGTTATTTTTGTAAGATGAGCCTCATTGGATAATTGGGGAGAGATAATCTTGAGCTGATATGTGGTGTATGTCTGTGTGTGCTCACATGTATGTAGAAGTATCTAAAATACTGCTGGGGGGCGCCTGGGTGGCTCAGTGGGTTAAAGCCTCTGCCTTCGGCTCAGGTCATGATCCCAGGGTCCTGGGATGGAGCCCCACATCGGGTTCTCTGCTCTGCAGGGAGTCTGCTTCCCCCTCTCACTGTCTGCCTGCCTCTCTGCCTACTTGTGATCTCTATCTGTCAAATAAATAAATAAAATCTTTAAAAAAAAAAAATAAAATACTGCTGGGTAGCTTAGGAAAACGAGAAAGTGACTCTTAAAATGATATTGTTTTCCTAGAATCAGAAATTACCCTCACCAGCATACTATTGATTATTGTTTTAAAAAAATTCTTTTTTCTTTTTTCTTCCTTTCTCTTTCTTTCTTCCTTTCACTTGTTAGAGAGAGAGAGAGAGAGAGAGCGAGCACAAGCAGGAGGAGCAGCAAACAGAGGAGGAGGGAGAAACAGGCTCCCCACTGAGCAAGGAGCCCTGGGATCATGACCTGAGCCGAAGGCAGATGATTAATGAACTGGGCCACCGAGGCATCCCCTTTTTTTTTTTTTTTTTAAAAGCTATTTTATTTATTTGAAAGAAAGAGTGAGAGAGAGCACAAGAAGGGGAGGGTCAGAGGGAGAAGCAGACGCAGGACTTGATCCTGGGACTCCAGGTTCATGACCTGAGCCAAAGGCAGATACTTTTCCGACTGAGCCACCCAGGCATCCCTCGATTATTTTCTCCTGTTCACCTTTCTGTTCTCAAATAGACAGGAATGTTATTTGAAACAACAGTCACTCATTAATTTCTGAGATATTTATGATATGTGTACATGTGTCTGGCACTAAGCTAGGTGTTGGGAATCCAGATGGTAAGGAATAAACAGACAGGATCTTTGACTGCAGGAAGCTTACAGTCTGCTATAGAGGTGGATGCTAACAAAACCTATAATTAAATATGTTGAGTATTATTGATGTGGAAGTATTGAGGTTTGGAGCAAATGGTTGAGAAAGAATTCTTGAGATGTCTTCAAAGCAAAAAGTGGTTTTATTAAAGCACAGGAATAGAACTTGTGGGCAGAAAGAGCGGGACTGGGGCTCTGAGGGTGGCCCAGTATTTACTTTCAAGTTGGGAGGGGATTCAGGATAGGTTAAGTCTCTTATCAATTTTGGAATCAAGGTTTCCAGGACCTTGAGGGGTCTAGCTATTGTTTGGAAGATGCTATTTATTACTGTCTAATAAAACCTTAGTCATGAGACCCTTCAGATGTGTATTAGTGGGCCATTTGCTTGGAGGATGGTTGCTAAATTATATCTTGGTGTCTGTGGGGGTGGTTTTCCAAAGGAATTTTTATATGTTAAAGGAGACTTTACAGGATCCTGGAGGTCAGAAGAATGTTAAGCTAGATTGCCTTTTGCCCTTAGTAAAATATTAACATCGAGGCAGTTGAGTTCCTAGAGACCTCTGCTGGTCTCAAAGACTTGTCAGTGAGCTGTAAGCTGCAAGGAAATTTAATTTTTTTTTTTTCTTTTGCCTTTGTTCCCCACATCATTATGAACAGGCAAGGCTTGGTTTTAGGAAGCAAATTCAGTAGACAAACTGAAGCTAGTGTAGGTGATTGTTCTTAGGGAAGTTTCTGTCTACTGACTTCTACATATAATATTGGACTTAACCTGTGGTAACAAATGTAAATCTCAAAGGCTTAACGTAATAAAAAATCATTTCTTCTTCACGTAAAGTCATATGGAGGTTTATTGGGTGGTTTTCCTCTCAGTGTGGACCCAGGGGTCCTTCCTTCGCTTTGCTCCTTGGTTCTCTAGGGTCTCCTCACATTCCCCTGCTGAATCGACAGCATTCAGCTGCCCAAAGAACTGAACCAGTCTGAGGAAGTTTGTGTATCTGATACTTAGTAATTTCAGCCTGAAAAGTGTGGCTTATCTCCCACAGAGAGCAGTCATAAAGACCTGTGGGGACACATAGGTGGAGTGGGAGGAGAGGCGTTTGGAATAATCCTTGAGGGGGGGCTGCTTCCCAGCAACAACTCAACTGTGCACTCTGCAAAAGAGGGGGACATTTACTAGTTTAGTCGCTAGTTGTCTCTGCCACAGCAGCAGGAACAGACACACTTGCATTTTTTTTTTTTTTAAATATTTTATTTATTTGACACAGAGAGAGAGATCACAAGCAGGCAGAGAGGCAGGCAGAGAGAGAAGGTGAAGCAGGCTCCCCGCTGAGCAGAGAGCCCGATGTGGGGCTCGATCCCAGGACCCTGAGATCATGACCTGAGCTGAATGAAGGCAGAGGCTTTACCCACTGAGCCACCCAGGTGCCCCCACACTTGCATTTTTGAGAGATAACTAGCCTCCCAAAAAGCTGACTTAGAGAGCAATACGACTGCAAAATGAACTGTTACTATAATTGACTTTAGTACCTTTGAGGGAACGCTGGGCTTAAATAGGTATTTTCATATAGCACTAGAAAATCTAACCCTTTAAATTTGGGTCAGAGATTAAAGTGAACGCTAGGTATGATGTGCTCTGGGAGCTAATGCTAGTGTTCTATGGAAGTAATCTTCTAGAATTTAACCTGCGACCCCATTTACAAACTGGAAATATTTAAGAGAATCCCAATAGTAGAAAAAAAAAGTGAATTTGACACAAATTCTACTTTCAGTTATCGTGTAATCTTCAAATTTAACCATTGTTATTGATATTTTTAGTATTACGATTCTAATATGTGAAAATCAATGTAAACAAAGGAGAAAAGCTGCAGAAATTGAATTGTTATAGAAGAATTGCATGGCAGTGGGGCACCTGAATGGCCCAGTCTGTTAACCATTAAGTGGTTAGGGTTAAAAGGCTGCCTTCTGCCCAGGTCCTGATCCAGGGGTGCTGGGATCAAGCCCCACATGGAGTCCCACAAGCTTCCCTCCTCTGTGAGGAGCCTGCTTCTCCTTCTCCCTCTGCCTGCTGCTCCCCCTACTTGTCTCTCTCTTTCTTTGTGTCAAATAATAAATAAAATCTTGAAAAAAAAAGAAAAGAATTGCTGAGTGCCAAAATACTCACATAGTAACACAAATGGACCTGAACAACAAATCGTTTTTACCTTTTAAAGTTTTAAAAAGGTTTCAGTATTTCTAATATTTTTAGAAAGCAGCCTGTGATGGTGTGATTTATAAGAAAAAAATGTATATTTGGTCTTCATTCCCATTTTTGGCACTGAGTTCCTAAAAGCCCTTGGAATTCCCAGAAGAGAGCCACAAAGGTGTCTCTTGTTATGTTGATGAGGTGGCTGTTGGGCCCCACCTGAGGATAGCAGCTGGTTGTTGGGAGAACCAACCCTGTGATTAAAGTCCCACCCCTGAGCTCTGGGAAGGAGAAGAGATTGGAGGCTGACTCAGTGGCTAATGATTTAATCAATCATGACTAAGTAATGAAGCTGCCTTAAAAATGCCTGGGTTCAGGGAGCTTCTGGGTTGGTATATATTGGGGAGCGGTGCACGTGGAGATAGTGTGCAATCGCCTTGCTCTTTCCCACCCTAAGCATCTCTTCCATTTGGCTGTTCCTGGTTTATATCCTTACCGTAAACCAGCAATCTAGTAAGTAAAATGTTTCTCTGAGTTCTGTAGAGCTGCTCTAATAAACTAATCAAACCCAAGGAGGAGGTCATAGAAACCTCTGGTTTATAGCCGGTCAGTCAGAAACAATGGTAACAACCTGAGCTTGTGACTGGTATTGAAAGTGGGAGAGGGCAGGGGATATACCCAGCTGGTGTTTGAGAATTGCCGATTGGTATGAGGACACATCCCACACACACGTTGGAACTGGGTCCAGGAACTTCTAAAAAAGGCCTTCCTACAACTACTTGTGATAAAAAGTTTTTGACAGTAATGCTGAAAAAATGCAGTAAGTTCCCAATAAATTTTTTCCTAGATCAGTAATTGTTAATATTTTGTCACATTAGCCTCCTCTTCCTGTTTCTCAGATAAATAGCTATCTAGCTAGCTATAGGTATAAATTTTTTTGCTGATCCAGAGGAACTGTTGAAGGCATCATGATGCCAAGACCTCTAAATACTTGAGCATGTCCCTCCTTGAAGAACAAAGACATTCTCCTATTTAAAAAGAATAGAGTGTACAGTGCAAGAAATGTAACGCAATATAGCACACTCAGAGCTTTCCAGTTGTGTATGTAGTGTGTATGTAGTACGTAGAAGGCCATTCATAGCTAGTTTTTAACCTAATCTGGGATGCAAACAGGGATCATGCATTGCATTTAGTTGTTGGGATTACTTTCTCTGCCTTTAAAGATAATATTTTAATTACATTAATATTTTTGAGGAGTCCAAGCTGGGGGTTTGCAGAATATTTCTGAGCTTTGATTTGTCTGATCATTTCCTTATGATTAGATTTAAGGTGAACATTTGTCATAGGGTATTGTATTAGGACACTTGTGATAGTAATTTCACCCATTATTAGTGATGTAGTGTCTTTGTAGTTAACAGTAGTGCCGGACTTACTTCTCTTTTGGAAAGCTACCCTTTCCCTTTGTCATTAACTAGTAATCAGAGAGGTGATTCTTTAAGAATGTGTGAAAATCCCATTTTTCCAACAACTTTATATCCTATTGATGAACATTGAAGTTAACATTAAAAGCTTGTGGCAAAGTGATTATTTTCTATTTCAATGGTTACTATGTCATTCCTTCCATACACACTACTGTCTTTCTTGTTTTGTCCCTACCTTTATCCCTTCCTTCTGCTTTCTCCTTTCCTTTCCTTCTGTGATTTTCACTGCAGACTAATGAATTCAGTGCTTTCTACCTACCATGTTCTCAGTTTCCCTTTACATAATTCAACTAGGCAAAGACTGCATGATAGAGGCTACTGCATTTGATACGTTGTTGCCTATATGAGATACACTGCTGCATGCCAGGCAGCAGCGTATCCTATATGCAGAGTTGATTTGGGGAGAATGATGCCCTCTGCACATGGTAGTTACTAAGTGGATGGATAGAGCGATTGATCAATCTATATATAGCCTTTGACACAGCTTATCAGTTCTCCAGTATTTCCTTACATTCTGGCACAAGAAGTTCTCTTTATCCTCTTCCTCCCATTCTTGGTATCAGCTATGTCTCCAGGAGCTCTAGTTCTTCTGTGTTTAAAATCCAAGTTCTGGGCAGTAGGTTTTAATGATATCTTTTTAAAAAGCAGCCTTACAACAACAGAAGAAAATAAGTGGAGTCAGGGCATTTGGACAGTACTGCTACTGTAGTAGGTAACATAGGTATTTTTAGGTCACCAGAATTTATCCAGAGAGCAGTGTGTTCAGTGGCTAAAAGCATGCGCTCTGCCACCACATTACATGGGTATTTTTTTGCAAGCTGTGCCTGATCCACCTTTATGACTTACTACTTTGTCTCTGTGTGCCTTTGCTTCTTCATCTCTAAAGGGGATATCATATGGAACCTACCTCACTGAATTGTTACTTCTTTTATTTAGCATATTTTTATTGAGCATTTAATATGAGACAGGTACTCAGCTGTATACAAGACAGACAAAATCTATCTCTGAATCTTTCATTGCCATGTGGGAGATAGACTCTCCTCTCCTCCAAAACAGACAATAATATATATGTGTGTGTGTATATACTGATAGGTTCCAAGGAAAAATGAAGCTGGCTAAGGGTGGGTGGCTTTGGGGAAGCCTATTTTTATACAGACTGCTTGGAGAAGTGATTACTGCTAATATTTGACCAGAGACTTGAAGAAAGTTGAGTACGAAATCATGCTAATACCTAGGAGAGTTTTTCAGGCTAAAACTGCAAGCACACACCCCTCAAAAAGGTGAGAATATCTAGCATGATCTAGGACAAGCAACCATGTTAGTGGGCCTGGAGGAATGGGAGGCAAAGTTGAGTGGCAGGGAGGAGGCCGGAACATGGAGGGCCTTTAGAACTCTATAGAGGGGCACCTGGGTGGCTCCGTGGGATAAAGCCTCTGCCTTCGGCTCAGGTCATGATCTCAGGGTCGTGGGATCGAGCCCCGCATCAGGCTCTCTGCTCAGCAGTGAGCCTACTTCTTCCTCTCTCTCTGCCTGCCTTTCTGCTACTTGTGATTTGTCAAATAAATAAATAAAATCTTAAAAAAAAAAAAAAAAAACCTCTATAGAGACTTATATTCTGCCAAGGGTTTGAGGAACCATTAGAAAGTCTTGAGAAGAATAATGACACCATCAGATTAAGAGAACAGACTGAAGAGGGCTTGATTAGGAAGAAAAAGAGTAGTCAGAAGGCTATAGCAGTGATCCTACATTATCCCGTGGATTGGGTGGAACAGATCATGGGAAGTGGTCAGATTCTAGATCTATTTTGAAGCTAAAGACCACAGGATTTGTTGATAGGTTAGGTGTAAAATGTGGGAGAATGAAAGAAATCAAGGATGGCTTCACATTTTGGCTTGATTTTTAGGACTATGATAAGGATTACATGGCTAATTCATATAAAGTATTTTTTTAAAAAGTGCCTAGGATGTAATAATCAATAAATAGTACCTTTTTATTATTTTTAATGCCTATCAGTTATTTTCCACCCTATCCTTTATGCCATTGTTTGTTCTCATGTTTTTGACTTCTGGATTTTGACTTGGCTATCAACTTAACACTGTTTCTCTCAAGTGCTAACCATCTAGCTATATACATTTCAGTAATGTAGTGATCTTACGCCAGTGCCTAGGACTGAAATCAGCATATAGTTCACTTACTGTGTAGCTATGGGCAATTACTAATCTCTCAATTTCATCTCCTATGAAATGAGGATAATGATATTTACCTCCCAAGGCTATTATGAAAATTAAAGAATATCCAGATTCAAAAATGAAAGTCACTACAAAGTATGAGTGATTGCAGTTTTTATTGTTGCCTACATTCTGAGAAGGCTCTTTATGCTCATCCTCGCCACTTAAAGGCATGAAAGAAATGAATGTGAATGCATTAGTCATTCACACTGAGTTTTATTCCTGTTTGGTCATATTTGAATGTTTTTATTGGTGAGATTTGTTTTTTATATGTCGCAGTTTGGGATTTGTTGAGACCTGAGCAGCTCTGTTGAACCACTTTTAAAAAGATTTAATGAACCCAAATCTTTCACTCAGGATGAATATTGGACCCAGGAAGGGAATGAGGCAGAAGGCAGTTTAGAACATATGTCTAAGTCATTCCGTTTCAAAGGGCTCCATACCTTAGTATGTATTACATACTGCCAGGGTACAGCCATGGAACACAACTGTTACGATGTTTAATGCTCAGCAAATCTAGTGTGCAATAATTACTGGACTTCAACAGCATTTCTTTGGAGGAGAGGAAGTTGTAAAGCCTTGATTACTTATGCAAAAATTAAGGAAAGAACACCAAGGGATTGAGTGTGGCTTTTGTTCTCCTTATTACAGTTTTTAGGTTCTTACTGAGACTGAAGTTGGAGGAAGAAAACCTTGTATATTTTTCCCAAGCCAGGTATGAATACATAGCACCACCATTGTTCATTGTTTTATATTAGTTTGCTGATCAGATATTTCTTCATGTGGACTTAATTTTAAACTAAAAAGCCTCATTCTCTCACCCATTGAGTTATGCTTCATAGGCTAATATAATTATTCCTAATTAGTAGAAAAGGGAATTGAAGCCAGGAGAAACCAAATCACAGGGTCATTTGCTTACTAAGAAACACTTGCTTTCCAGTGGCTTATCTGTATCACCCAACTACATATTGGACCTACAACTGCAGTTTGAAATCTTGGTCATTTAGATACTGGAACTCTCTTAATTGGCAGAAAAAGTGCGGTATTTGAGCTTTTGCCTTTCTTTCTTTCTTCCTTTCTTTCTTTTTTTCTTTTCTTTCTTTCTTTGATAGAGATCACAAGTAGGCAGAGAGACTGGCAGAGAAAGAGGGGGAAGCAGGCTCCCTGCAGAGCAGAGAGCCTGATGCGGGGCTTGATCCCAGGATGCTGAGATCATGACCTGAGCCGAAGGCAGAGGCTTACCCACTGAGCCACCCAGGCACCTCATGCTTTTGCATTTCTTTATAAAAGTTTTATGGAGAAGAAGTAAGTTTATAGTTTAAGTTTTAAGTATGTAAGGGCACTAGGCCAGAGTAATTCCATCTCGGTTAAACAGTGATTTTGTTGTTTATGCAGTAAAACTTAAACTGACCCTGCCCTCCCTGCAGGGGAACTTACTTAAAACCAAGTCCAGGAAACCAGTAAAATATGGTTGACCAGTCCCTGATAACAGAGCCCAGAATACAAGGCCCAGTCAGGCCAGGTGGAGACATCCAATCAGTAAAGCGCACATACTATCTCCCTAACTACCAAAGAATGTGGGCCCTGCCTTTTGGGTGCCTTTTGGGCTCCAATTCTGAGCAAGGTGATAGGCTAGTTCAAATAGCTACTATAGGGTGAACTGTAATTCAATTGGCCACCTGTGTGTGACCTAGCATGACTGTGCAGCTTTCTCTGTGTGTTGCAATCTCATTGGCCACCTGTGTGTGGCCAGGCTCAACCACATGGCCTTTGCTCTATATAAGTGAGTCTGTGAGGCTGGGAGCAGTCGCTCTCTCCATAAGGGACGGCCCCAACCGGTCGGTTTGATTTTCAATGCTGGCGTGAAATAAAGCTTTGCTTGAACTTTGCTTTGTATCAATCTCGCTCCTTTGATAACAGACCCTAACAAAGTACAAGACAGATACAAAATAATTTCACAATCCTGTTTTCATTAAAGGCTTGGGGATACCTGTGTAACCTGTTAAGCAAGCATGTGCATTCATTATCCATTTCACTTTTACCCTAAATGATGTCAGAGTAAGTGGAAGATTCCTGTGGTTGACTAATTCACTGGAATTAGTTCTCTTGTCTGACCCATCTCAGGAGGATATCAGAAATGCAGCATTGTAGAGTTAATATTATAAAATTATCTGTAAAAATAGTTACAGCATTTGGTAGGAAGCTTATAAGGTAACTTGAAAAATTCCTTTGTAACTAAGATACAAATGGCTTTTAAAATCCTTTGATATTTTTGGGGCTCCTGGGTGGCTCAGTGGGTTAGAGCCTCTGCCTTCAGCTCAGGTCATGATCCCAGGTTCTGGGATAGAGCCCTGCATCAGGTTCTCTGCTGGACAGGGAGCCTGCTTTCCCCACTCTCTCTGCCTATCTGCCTACCTGTGATCTCTGCCTGTCAAATAAATAAATAATCTTTAAAAATAAATAAATAAATAAATAAAATCCTTTGATGATAGTTAAGTACTTATAACTTGTTAGGCAATGCTGTGATCACATCATGAAGCCAAATTTACATATATACCCATAGTCATTTTTGAAAGCTTTGTTATAAAGGGCATGAAATAGGTATGAAATAACTTAAAAAGCCCAGCCCCTCATTTCTTTTTGTCAAAGGCATCCTGTGGAATTGATGAATCTTAAATCTGTTTGTCATCAGGAATATTCTTGCTTTCTTTCACACAGAGAATAGTGATGTGGAAATGTTGGTTCAGAGCCACTGGTCAAGAAAGAGTTCTTGAGATGTCTTTGGTGGAATAAGATGGTGTAATCACACCAAGGGGACCAGGGACAGGACCAGTGAGCAGAAAAGGCTGCCCTGGGATTGTGAGCAACTGATTATATAAGATGGAGTTGGGGGAGGTAAGGACAGGGGAAGTTTACAAAAGGATTTTTTTTTTTTTTTTTTTTTTTTAAGGATTTTCATATGCTAAAAAAAGACTCACAGGATCCTGGAGGGCTAGTTTTTGTCAAGCTAAGTTTGTTTTTCCCTCTAGCAAAGCATTAACATTAAGGCAGTTGGGAGTTCCTGGGGGGATGTCCTACTCTGCCTGCCTCAAGTATTTGTCAATGGGCTGCAAGCTATAAGGAAATTTAATTTTATCTACACTTCTTTTGCCTTTGTTCCCCATATCAAATAGGAATAGGAGTTGTTCGGTAAGGTGAAAGAGGCTTTTGAAAACTAGATTTGATTAAAAAACAAAACAAAAGTGTATCTACATTTTTTCAGGCTTTTTTAAAAAAATGTTTTATTATTTTTATTTTTTTAAGATTTTATTTATTTATTAGAGAGAGAGAGAGCGTAATCACAAGTAGGTGGAGAGGCAGGCAGAGAGAGAGGGGGAAGCAGGCTCCCTGCTGAGCAGAGAGCCCCATGTGGGGCTTGATCCCAGGACCCTGAGATCATGACCTGAGCTGAAGGCAGAGGCTTTAACACACTGAGCCACCCAGGTGCCCTCAAGACTTTTTTTAAATAAATTAAGCAGAAATTTTATTGCTAAGCTCATCAAAGATTGTTACGAACACAAATAAAGTATCCTTTTAAGTGTCCTATGTTAAATCAAAGATACCTCATCAACGTAAAACACTGGTGACCTTAAGAATTCATTTAGGTTGTAGTATTTTTACATCATTTTGCTTTTAATCATTTGCAGTGTTCTGAATATCACATTTAAACATTTTTTAAAGACATGAAGTCATGTAGTTTGTGTTGTTTGTTTGAAGTACAATCATAACTATAAAGTCGAGGAACTTAAGAAGACAAAGACCAAATTTGCATACACAGGATGGGGCGATCTAATACACAACACAACATGAGTCTTCCCAAACAAGTTTGCTGTGACACAGCTCCCATGTATAGTGTTACAAATAAACAGTCTCATTTAGGAAAATTAAGACATCACTTAGGAAAGAGGTGTATTTTGGTATATTTGGTGCTAACATTTTTGTTTGTCTTGAGTATAAAAGCACTTTGCCAAAAGAATCAGGCCTTTGTTATTTCAAGTCTCCTTCTTCACCCAGTTTCCTTATCTGAGTAGAAACTCATTAATTTCTGTAGAATCTTGGCTCTAGGACTGGGCCCCAGGAAAGGTCTGAAATTTCTAAACGTCATTTGGCTGGAGAAAAGTGTTTTCTTGATACTTGGAGGCAGTCATTCATCACTTTGTGCTTAAAAGCATTCCTTAGTGAACTTCTTCCCTACAGTGTTTAGAAAAAAGCACAGGATCTGGGCTCCTGGAAGGGGTTCCTTCCAGCTGAACCACCTACCAGATGGGCATCCTTGCAGGATCTCTGCATGCGGTACTGTTGGAACTCTCCAGCTGCCTGGGAGACCTTGATCCTCTCCGAGTCAGCCTCCAGCTCCGCTGCAGTGCCAAGGGGCTTTCCATGCTGGCCCTGGAAGATGGGATGGCTATGCCGCGCTCCTTCAGGCCTTAATTATCAAATTCATCTACAGTCTAACTATTTACAAAATTTTAAATCGACAATTTAACACTACTTAAGCATTAATTAAAGGAACAAGGAAAGTTTTTCTTAAATCTTTTATCTTCAAAAAAAAAAAAAAAAAAAGAAAAAATCATTATTTTGAGGGGGTCCTGTGCTTAAAGAGTAAGTAATCTCACAGGGATCTGTAAATCATTCTATATCCAATGCAGACAATAGCTGTTTGTATTTTATATTTGAACAAGATATTGGAAACATGTTTGTCAGAGAAGTTTGACCTTGAGAAAATACCAGACTAATTTTCCAATGAACAGACAGGTGTTTTTATTCATAGAATTAAAAAGGGGGAAGAAGAACCTATAATTTAACTTAATATACTCTGATAAATGTGTGATTGACACTTGTACCATCTTCCTTTAATCATGACTTCATACATACAACTTTGTTCAAGAAATGTGGAGAATAATCATTGTTGATATAGTTATTGCTTTTTACTCTCTGAAAGTAAACTCTAAAATCTTGTATCTTTCAAACCATTTTTGTTTCCATGTGTGTCATGGAATTCATTTCTTACTATATAGATTTTTCTCATATGTAAATGTGAATAACTTATGGAACTTCATAACTTTGCATATGTAGCCAATGACATGTATTTATCCTATTAAAAGATTGAATTACATGTACAGTTTTGAAATTTTAGCTTAATTTTCCCAGATAATTAATGCCTTGTAGCATTTTTCTCATTGTTTATTTCTCTTTTAGAAAAGAAGGAAGATCTTTATTTACTATTAGTTTAATATACCTATGCCCTTGGATATGATATATCAGTGGTCACTACATTTTAATACATGTAATTTTTGTTCAATCAGATGATTCCTAATCACAGATTTTAGGGTCAACACCAGTTTATCTAATTCAGCAAAACTGATTGCACTTACTTAACTGTTCTCTTCTCCTACTTTTCTGTATATTATGATTGTTTCTTATTTTCTCAGTCCCTAGAGCTGCCTTCCACTCTTTGGTCATTTCTTTCTTTCTTTCTTTCTTTTTTACTTTCTTTCTTTCTTTCTTTCAAGATTTATTTATTTGAGAGAGAAAGAAAGAGAGAGCTGTGTCTAGCAGGAGGGGCAGAGGGAAAGAGAGAATCTCAAGCAGAATCCGCGCTGACTGCCAAGCCAGAAACAGGGCTCCATCCTATCAGATCATGATCTGAGCAGAAACCAAGAGCTGGTTGCTTAACCAACTGTGCCACCCAGGTGACACTGGTCACCTCTTAAATCCTGTTCATTGCCTCTGTCGCTACCCAGAGCTATGCTGGATCAAAATGTTTGAACATTTGCAAGGCACTAGTTATATGCGAGATTATAATTGTATCCTGGCCCACAGCCTTGATTCTCCCACTCCTACTAAAGTCAGAAAACATGCTGTTTTAGTCCACATGACTGTGCAAGTATTTTTTCTACATGTTCAGAAGACTGGCTTGCATAAGACCTCGGAGGATTTATTTATCCTTTTGTTCTAGAGATTGGAACAATTTGTTCGTTTCTCATGTACACCTCAGTGCAACTACTTAGATTATGTGTAACAGCGGTACTCATATGGTAGGTAAGTCACCTGGAATGCTTGCAGAGATATTTATTGTTGGTTGAACATTCTGGTTCAGTAGGTAGTAGGTATTAACCTGGGAAACTGCAGTATTAAGCAAATAGCTAAGTGATTCTGGTGCATGTGGTCCAAGGAAGATACTCTTTAAAAAAAAAAAAAAAAAAAAGTAATATTTCTCCAACTGTGAACTACTTAGGATATGAAACTAAAAAAGTTAGGATATTTTGGCCAAGACTGATCATCCAATACTCCTTCCTACCTAATTGCAACAAGAATAGCTCTGGAGCCAGTCTTAGGTTCATTGCACGTCTATCTCTTGCATCCTCACTCATTTCTATGAGGTACAAAAGATAGACTTCATTTTCAGATGGCTAGAAGAAATTTTACTTGCAAGTATATCTATATCCCTAGCTCTTCCAATTTATTAAAACTGAAAGGTTTCAGAGACAGAAGATACATTGTAGATAATTTATTCGAATCCCCTGTTTCTAAATGACATAAAATGTAGTCTTTTTAAAGGTTTTCTAAATTAAACATAAGCTTGTTCTTGGTATTGTCACTAGTAGAAGATGGGTCTCTTCAGTCTCAGTAGGAACTCTTCCCACTGAAGTAATATTTTGAAAATTTTATTATTTATGAGAATCATCTAAAGTACCTATCAAAATGAATATTCCAGGACTCAGCCTCAGAAATCTTGCTAGGGGAAGCGGGGAGCATAGGAAACTATCTTTTTAATCATCATCGAGGGTGATTTAGTATAGGTGGCCCAAGGATCACATTATGTGAAGTATAATATCCTGCTAGAAAGATTGAAGAGTTAAATAAATAAGGCCTGATAACCAGCTTTAATTAGTTAAGAAAAAAAGCTATTCAGCCAGTTTCTACAATAGGCCCTGGGCTAATAGATATAGTCCTTACCATTCAAGAAGCCCACTGCTTTGAGGTGGTGGTGGCAATTAGACAAATGAACCACTTCCAGCATATCCTGTGATATGGAGCACAGAGAAAGGGGTCTCAGTAAGGCACAGGAAAAAGACACACAGAAAGTGATCCCACTGTGGGGAGTAGAATGTGGCCTGGGGCTGTCAGGCAAGGCATGTAGCTTAGGTAGGGGAGGACAGTAAACAACAAAAATCTGTAATGAGGGAAAGCATGATGCATAGGATTATAACAGAACGTAAGTATGTGCTTAGCACCCATCATAAACATTCAGGAAATACTTGTCATTATTCGTATTTAACAGTGAATTTGTATTTAACGGTGGACTAGGACTAAGAAATGGGAAAGAGAATCCTATAAAAGACATCTGGGAAGGCCTAGGGCAACTGAAGCTTTTTTTTTTTTTTTTTGAATTTATTTATTTGACAGAGAAAGATCACAAGTAGGCAGAGAGCAGGCAGAAAGAGAGAGAGGAGGAGAGGAGGAAGCAGGCTCTCTGCCGAGCAGAGAGCCCGATGTGGGACTTGATCCCAGGACCCTGAGATCATGACCTGAGCCGAAGGCAGTGGCTTAACCCACTGAGCCACCCAGGCGCCCCAACTGAAGCTTTATGGTCAAGCACTAAGCAGATACTTAGGGTGGATGATATTGTCTGTAACTCATTCTTACGAATTCACTGATAAATTATTTATGCGAGAGTCAGCGATTTTCCAGGACTTGGGCCTTGAGCATCTGGGAAGATGAAATTTCAAGGAGATATCATAAAGAGTATCAAATATTGCAGAAAGGTCAGATGGGAGCCAAGGAGTCACAAAGAGGATCTGTTTGTTAACTATTCATGCCATTATTCCTAACCACCTACATCAGAACCATTTAGGAATGCTGACAAATATTCAGATCCCTGCCTTCCAACTTGGGACTACCAAATTAGAACCTCTGTGGGTATGTGGCTTAAGGATCTTGATTAAAAAAATATCCAGGAGATTATTTTGCACACTGGAGTTTGGGACCCAGTGAGCTAGAGAAATATATTTCAGTATGTGATAAGGGCACAACCTACTGCACAGCTTTAGCCAGTATGCAGAGGAGAGGAAGTAGAGAGAAAGCAAATGTAGACAAGATTCGTTATGAAAGCCAGACAGGAAATGAGAAGATAACTAGATCAAGGAAGGATTTAGTATTTATATTTTGTTTGAACTAATAGGAAACATGGGAGTACTTAAGTATGTTATATTCCGATTAGAAAGTCCAGAGGATACTCTGGATCATATGCTTAGTTACCAAATAACTTTTATTTGAGTTCTGAGGCTGTAGTTTTGTATTAATTTGTTGATATAGTGATTTAATTTGTGTATTTAGGAATCTTCAATATTTGAAGCACATTCCCCCCACCCCTCCTAAAAAAGGCTTAGAAAAGAAGACTTTTGGATTGCTTATTTAGGAGTAAAACTTACTTCATTAAAGTCTAGGATATTATTGATATGATACTAACGTGGTACATTCTATGAACCATGCACTTTTACAAGCAAGTGTTA
This sequence comes from Mustela erminea, assembly GCF_009829155.1. Lineage (NCBI taxonomy): Eukaryota > Metazoa > Chordata > Mammalia > Carnivora > Mustelidae > Mustela > Mustela erminea. The sequence continues at coordinate 91,217,633 of NC_045618.1, forward strand.
TTGAAGATGAGTAGTATCTCTAAGTAACAGACGAAAAGGGTTGCCCACATGGTTCAGTCAGTTAAGTGGCTGCCTTCGACTCAGGTCATGGTCCGATGGTCCTGGGATTGAGTCCTACTTCAGGCTCGCTGTTCAGTGGGGAGTCTGCTTCTCCCTCTACTCTTCCCCCCATGCTTGTGATGTCTCTCTCTCACTTTCTCTCTCTCAAATAAATAAATAAAATATTTTTTACAAAAGAGAGAGAGATGAAGAAAAATGATCTCAAAGTGGCTGAGTGGTTTGTTGAAGAGCACAGAGCTGGGATGTGATAGGGACACATTTCTATTTTAAACTGTGATCATTCATTTCAATAAAAAGCATTTAGGTTCTCATTGAAAGGTAGTTTAACATATTCTTTTTTCTTCTTTCTTTCCTTCCTTTCTTTCTTCCTCCCCCTTTCCTCCCCTACTTCCTTCCCTTTGTCTTCTTCCTTCTTCCTTCTTGTTTGTTCATTTGTTTAAATGATCTCTCTACCCAATGCGGAGGTTGGACTCACAATCCTGAGAAGAAGAATAGCATGCTCTTCTGACTGAGCCAGCCAGGAGTCCCTTAATATATCATCTTAAGCTTTTATCCCATGCTTTATATTTATAATACTAGCATAATTTTTATGCCAGGTAATATTAAACTTTTTAATTGTCTTCTATGCTAAATACCAAAGAATGACGAGGAAAGCAACCATAGACATGTAGGGAGAAGTAATTTTAACAATGAGTTATTTTGGCCCACAAGTCACACTTAATACTAAGAGTATTATGGGATAATGGAACTATAGAAATGAGACTTACACCACCTTACACTGTGGTGGAGGAGCTGAGGAGTAAAATTCTGGAAGGAAAGTTGGAGAAGTCACTAACCAGCTAATCCAAGAAGATAACCACATTCAGCTGCCCAAGTGTGACCAAAAAGGTGAGTTCATAGGGAGAACTCTGTGTAGCCTCCCCTCTCTGAGTTCGTAGAAAAGTATCTGTTGTGGGTCCGGATCTGTGTTTGGTCACAAGGTCAATTAGGAAAGAGTTGTACTCAGAGCAGAGTAGTGGGAACTGCACGGAACCCACAGGGCAGCTTTATATCTGTTTGTCACCACAGCTGTTTGCAGAAAGACTGCCAGAAAGTTAGGATTAGTTGCTTTACTTCTGCTTTCTGAATCTTGTGGAAATTCAGGGTGCCTGAGTGGTTCAGTCAGTTGAGTGACCAGCTCTTGGTTTTTGCTCAGGTCATGATCTTATGGGTCTTGGGATGGAGGCCTGCACTGAGCTCAGCAGGAAGTCTGCTTGAGGATTCTCTCCCTCTACCCCTCACCCCCCTTGCACGCTCTCTTCCTCTTTCTCCAAAATGAGTAAATAAATCTTAAAAAAACAAATAAATCTTGTGGAAATTAAAATTTTGTCTAACTCTAATCTGGGAAATTCAAAGGAGGGAATTTAGGGAAATACAGTTCCCAGCTCAACCATGTTGCCACAACATGATAACTTATATTGCCAGTATTCTTCTTTACTTTGCGTTTGGGAGTTATAGTGGTTCCATGTGTGTTAGGAAGTTTTGCCTTGATAAGAACACAAGGGATACAATGTAAATCAGAAGGTAGTCTACCACTTTGCTCCTGTTCTTCCTTCTCTTACTCCTGTAAAGAGGCAGCATTTATTGACTATGATCTGCAAGAACTGTGGAAATTGTTTACATACAGTTTAATTTTATCTTCTTAGAAATGTGAGAGGGAAGTTACCTTATCATTCTCGTCTAACAAATGAGAGAGCTGAGGTTAATGGATGTGAAGTAATTTGCCAACATTATAAGGTCTATTAAAAAAAATCTATCACAACCCTTGATGTAAATAGGTCAGAGATTGACAGAAAGGCCAACCAGAAGGCTCATAGATCTCCAAGGCAAAGAGAACTGGGAGACACAGTGCAGAGCCTCATAAGATAGAAAGAACTATTAGGAGGTAAATTGCTCGCATTGGTGTTGATAGGGTTCTTAATCTACTTTGAATGCTTTGTGTAAATATAGACAGGGAAGAGCGCCTAGAGGGATCTAGCTATCAGAAAAAAATAAGAATAAGAAAGGATCAATTGAATGGAGTCTAATTTTTTTTTTTGAAAACATTACTCCTGTGTAAAGCAACTGCTCATAGAATTATTCTGTTCTTCATTTTCTAGCATAACCTGGCTGTCTATCTTAGTTGTGTGTTGATAGTCTAGTGAGACTCTAGCAGAGAATTTGTTCTTATGTGTTCTGTAAGCTGGTCTGCATGTACACAAAGCAGCTCGTGGAGTTATTTACTTAGAGTTCAAGAACATGGGAAGAGTTACTAGTTTCTGGGAGTATGGGGGATGGTAAATAATCTCTGTCCAGTCTAGTTTATACTAGGGGTGTATTAAATATTAAGATGAGCTTACATAAAAATCAAATGCGTTATTCTTTGAAAATGAGAAGATATCCCATGGGAGGAATACAACTTGATCAATACACATTAAGCACCAAAAATAGGTTTAGTTTGGATTGGAATTGTTGATGTGATCACAGTAGCAATCATAATAAAATGTTTCCCGTTTCTTTTTCCCTCCCCTTTTTTTCTCACATAGTAGTCCTGAGTGTTATAAACACTGGGAAAATATCCTCATTCATCTCGCCTTCCATCATTCCCAGAAACATAACTGCAAAATTAAGCTCTCCTTACAAGTGTTTGCAAATCATTTGTAGGGGAGACATGGGGAAATAAAATTACAGTTAGATTCTCTCCCATAGGTGGTTGCTAAATTTTATAGGAGTGCTGTTATACCTTTAGCTTTTATTTATTTGTTTTTATTGAAGTTTTGTTGACATACAATGTTACATTAGTTTGAGGTGTACAGCATAACAGTGGGATGAGTTTATATGTTATACCTTTAGCTTAATATAAAAATGGTATAAAAAATAGCTAATAAACTATATTTAAAAATGCAAAATACATACTATTTCTCTAACTGTAAAAGATAACAGCATTCCAGAACGTTGATTAAAATAATTTTCAGTTGTTTGTGCCAACATTTTGTATCTTTTACCTAGTGGTAATTTTTTTTGGTGGTATTTACTACTAAGATTAATGAGTTTGATTTTCAGTAGCTTGAGAGCTAAGTAAATAAGTTCTTAATTTACTTGGGGTGTCTCAAACAGTAATACTCAAACATTCTAGAATTTCTTCTTTAGTCCAGTGACACCAAACAAAAAAAAAACCACAACAACAAAACACTTAGGAGTAATTATACAATGTGCATTCACTCACAGAAGAAATGTTTTTTCTACCATGAGATAGAATCCAGTCAGAAAGAATTTTTGTAAGACTTTCTCCTAACATGTTGGTATTGATTGAATTGAGATATGGCCCACAGAAATCAATACATGAGAAGACAAGTTGTGTGTGATGACAGTAATTCTATCTGCAGGGTAACTGCCAAATGTCTGGGTACCAGTGATTGTATTTCAGCTGGCTGGTCAGCACATGATAATTTGTCGTGAAGCCATTTTGTTTTCTTGGCTTACAAAATCATACTTATTTTCCTCAAAATATGTATTTTGTTTACTATATCAATATTATATAAGTGATGTATATATAAATATACATATATTTATAGATATACATATTGTATATTATGATAAGAAGGCTTAAAAATGCACATTTTAAAATTTGTCTTCCTTTTCTGACTTTTTAGAGAATGGTTGGTCTCAGAATCCTCATTCTGTCTGGTTTCCAGTATTGTTTTATGCAGGAAGGTGTTTGTGGCCAGGTATAAGAGAATGATATGCTACTGTCACTACTGAAATGTCCTCTTATATGGACATTTTTTGTGTACCAAGCTAAAGAAGACCAAGAGAAGTAGAGCAGCAAATTATGTTAGGAATTTCTATAAGGGGCTAACAAAGGAGGGGTAAGAGGTACCATCAGGAAAACCATGTAATTGGATGGGACGTAGAAGTCTCTAATCTATCCTTCGTCCAGTGCAGGAAACCTACCAGGGCATTTTTTTCCCACCACCTACTCATATCTTGGTTTGATGATGTTAATTATCAGTCAGTAAAACACATTTTACATAGGTAAGAGATGATAAACATCAGAGTACAAGAAAAGCATCACACAAGGAAGATAATTTAGGATTTTCAGTCCATGGGCAACTAAACTTTACTATCATATGATCCTGCTTAGTTTCTTACTTCTTTTAGCTCTGAAATTTTTAGTATAAACATGCAATGTCTATATTTAGAAACCAGGAATGAGATGGAGCTGAAGCTCCCTTCGTAGAAGAGAATAGCGGTTTTTAAAAAAATTTCCACTGCAGTTTTAATAGCTAGAACTAATACCTACTATCCACTTTAAATTACAAAATGCATTTCTTTTATAATGTATATGTCCATTTCTAGTTAGAAATGTAAATCCAATTATAATGCCCTGTTAAATTTATTTTTACTTTCATATTCCATTGTGACTGAATATTTTCTAAAATTGCAGTTACCAACTTTGTTATCAAGGCATATTTTGTGTCAGTATTAAATATGTCTGGTTGTATATTAGTTCATGGATATTTGCTTTTAATCAGGAAGATTTTTTTCAGAGGGCATTTCTCCAAATTTAACCAGCATTTTGGTTTGCTCACACAAGGAAAATTCGTATTCCTAACAGTAATTGAAAGGTGGTAAGAAGTCACAGAAGTTACATATTCCAAGAGTTTTAAAATTATCTTATCTGGATGTTTCTAGATGCTTGTAAAAGAAAATTGACCAGTAATACATTTAATCTGTGCTAATTCTTTTTCCCCTTTGTGGAAGCCCTGAGTAGTAATTGCAGTTAAAAGACACTAGAGTTCATTTAGAAGAGTTCTATATATTTTTTTTTATAAGAGTTCTATATTTTTAAGAAATTTCAAAATCCTAAGTGTAGGGAAAGATATTAGTCTTATCCACACTTTTCAGAAATGGAAACTGATGTGTAGAGTGTTGTTTAAAGTATCCTATGCTGGGCCACATTAATCAACAAAGATAATCTATTTTAGTAGTTTCCTTAATGAATATATCAAATTATTATCACTACTTCTGCTGAATGGAAAAATGAATCATGCAATAGATTTTGCATTTTATCCCCCTGTAGTTTCTTAAGGCTCTTTTTAAGTAAGGAGCGTGCATGTTTGTAAGGGGGTGAAATGCAATCTAAGGGAATTAATTTTCAGCTGATGAAAGTGTTATTTTTATAGTTGGATTTCATTCTCCCAAAGTTTCTATTTTGTGGCTTAGGAATTGTTCATCTAAGGGAAACACAGAAGCCAGGAAAAATTCTAACTCATGGTAATACCTTTCCGTGGGGTAGGAGTTTCTTTGGAAAGACTCCTTAGCCATTACTCCTGGAGTTTGAGTAGTAAGGATCAGGATCGAGGGAAACAAAACATGATGGAGTGTTTAGACAAAAATGGTGGCTTCAATATGCAATATAGGCTGTCACTCACTCCTTGCTTTGCTTTCTTCTGACCCTACATTCCTAAATTTCTTGGTTGTGCATACAAATTGTCCCCACTAGGATTGGAGTCAGTTCATCCTAAAATTTGATGTAAAATAATAGTAAAGAACAAAATCACCCTTATTTAGCAAAGGGGATATTTGGTAAAGTTGTTATCCTGTAGCACTGCTGTTTAATATGATAGTTGTAGCCATTTGTACTATTTAATACTGCAAATATGGCTAATGTGATAGAGGAACTAAGTTTTCAATTCTGTTTAATTTTAGTTAATTTAAATTTAAATAGCCCTGTGTGGCTAGTGACTACCACACAGACAGTGATGTGTGTAGCTCTGGAACTTAGGAGTGGCTGCTGGATGTCCATGCCCCTGTTCTTTCCTGAATAGATGGAGTGCTAGCTCCTTGCTAGGGCTCATTGACCCCTACCTCATTTACAAACTTGAACAATCCTTTTTCCCTTATATGGGCCCATCTTGAAGAGCTAGATTTCTATCTATAAAAGTCTTTGGTTTGTCAACATCTCCTCGTCACCCTCTAGCTTTGGACCATAGGTGGCCTGTTTGCTTTCTCTGGGTCTTTTCTAATTAGGACTGGGTCCTATTCCTTCCAGTTCTGATTTACACTGACAATACTGAGCATGACTGGCAGACGGTTACAGCCATTCACAGTTGGTGATTTTCGATTCTTGAACATATAAGTTCTTTTCTGTAGTTTGTGGTGAACATCTTGGCTGTTGTCACTGGGGCTCTATAGCTAGTTTCAGCAGCTGTCCTAGATCCCTGCATGCCAGATCTGGTGATGAAACTGTCATTTTTCATTTTGTTCCTACACAGCTAGATCATTACTGGCTATAGAACCGTGGGTTCTTATCATTTTGCTCTAGCTTCTTTAGTCCTAAAATGGAGGTAAGGGCTCGCTTTGGCAGCACAGATACTGAAATCGGAACTAAAATGGTAAAAATACTTGTACCTAGCTCACTTGGTTACTTGAGGAATAAATGAGTTAATATGAGAGGGACTTTGAATGGTACTTGGATAAAATGACTGTTGTATAAATCACCATTAATAACGGTATTTCAGTAGTTTACTTAAGATGCTGTGATTGAAACTATTTTCATATAACTTCATTTTTATTTCTACGTCAAAATATTATAAAAATAGATTCTTTTAAATTTTTTTATAATTTAGATTGAAAATTTTGTAGGGGAATCTTAAGAAGGAGACTATATTACATATTCAACTTCAAGAATTTGAAATTTGCATTCAACACTCAATTTTCATCCAGAGTTTTCTAATCTGTGACCTTGGGCCATTAAATGAATGTGTGTTTTCTTTTTCTTTCCTGTCTCCCATTATTGCCTAACTTAATAACCACTAGAAATTCTCAGAAGGTAGTTTTAAGAATGTCAGTTATTAATTGCATATGCCCTTTTGGGTTTTACCACTATCCCAAAAACTTTAGAATTTTTCCATGCAGAATAGTGTTCCCAAATACAAGACAGCTTTTCAAATAACTTGTAAGAGAATGCATTTTTATTTATTTATTTATTTATCTATTTATAGAGTGAGAGAGAGGAAGAGAGAGAGAGAGAACATGAGGGGGAGGGGCAGCGGGAGAGGGAGAGAGAATCTCAGACTCTGCACTGAGTGCGGAGCCTGACACAGGACTCCCATCGCATGACCCCAAGATCACAACCTGAGCTGATACCAAGAGTTAGATGCTTAACTGATTCCACCACCTAGGTATTTACTACAATTAGTGTCTCCTTAGTTTGAGGTTTTTTTTTTTTTTTTTTTTTTTAAATAATTGGTATCTTTACACCAGATATCAGGCAGAGTTTATATGGAAATATGATTTCCTGAAGAATAACCAAGCCAAGGACACTGTGTACTTATCTTCATTGAGTACCACTGACTTTATCTGTTTACTTTAACTCTGGCTTCTATTCTTCTAAACATTCAATGTATATATAAATATATATGTACATATGCATGTATATGTTGGTAATTGCTTATTTTTTTTCAAGCACTTGTGCCCTGTAGAAGAGAAGAAGAAAGTGGAAAATAAAGATGAATAATCTTGGCAAATATGTAGTAGAAATACGTAATTTTGTTTACTGAGACAAATGACTACTTTGTAAGTAGTGTTGTGAGAAATGGTTAGCTAACTAACAAAAAGCAAGACAAATAAAACAAAACAACAAAAAACATATTCCAAGAGGAATAGATAAAGCAATTATATGTATACGAACTCTTAATAATATAAGAAGAAAACCTGAGGAAATATATAATCTTACAATGGAACAGAGCTTCATAGCCATAATTCTTAATCTGGAAACCATAGAAGGAAAAACATTACATTATAAAAATCAGTTACATTAGAATAAAATCTGTATTGCAAAGATACACAAATCAAATACAAAGACAGGGAAAACTATTTGCAACTTATAGCATAGAAGTGTGCTAATATTGCTAAGATGTTCTAGAAATCAAGAATAAGATAAAAATTAAACAAAAAGGGTGGACTTTTATTTTTTTTAAAGATTTTTTATTCATTTTTTTGACAGAGATGACAAGTAGGCAGAGACAGAGAGGGGGAAGCAGGCTCCCTGTCGAGCAGACAGCCCGATGCAGGGCTCGATCCCAGGACCCTGGGACCATAACCTGAGCCGAAGGCTGAGGCTTTACCCACTGAGCCACCCAGGCGCCCCAAGGGGTGGACTTTTAATAAGATACGATGATATAATGGTTCCTACAGTTATGGAATGAAGTCCCAATCCTAACCCTAATGTCCATCAGAATCCCAATAGAAATTCAAATTAAAGCAACACTGATAGAATTTAATCTCTTGAATTGATTAGTATTTGTAAGATTCTTAAACCCTCACTATTGGTATAATTGTTAGTAACAAAATAATATGTGCTGCTTGTGAGGGTATAAACAGTACATCTCACATGTTGGACAGTTTTAGAAGAACTATAAATATTAAAACTCTATGCATCTTGTTAACAGGCATTTCTTCTTCCAGAAGTTTATTACTAGTTGTATAGTTACATATTCATGAAATAAAATTTATATAAAACTTTATACTCTTGCATGCCTGGCTGGCTCATTTGATAGAGTATGCAACTCTTGATGGAGTCATGAATTCGAGCCTCACTTCGGGGGTAGAGTTTATTTAAAACACACATGTGCGCGCGCACACACACACACACACACACACACGCGTGTCAAAAAAATTATACTATAGTATTATTATAGTAGCAGAAACAGCTTAAGCTTTTATAGTGTTTGATGGTTAAGTGAATTAAGGTATGCCCGTATGACGGAAAGCTCTCGAACTCTAATAATTAAAAAAAACAAAAACAAAATGAATAAGGAAATTTTCTATACAGGCGACCAAGCTTTACTGGCAGAGAATCAAAGCATTGTGGGAGCTCTTTCCTTTCTCTGTCCTGGCTATTTTGGTGGCCACTCTTGGTTGGGGCCATCCCATACCTAAAGCAGGAAGATGGTGGCTGCAAAGAAGATGAAAAAGTTGCTGGAGTCAATCAACTCTAGGCTCCAATTCAATATGAAAATTGGAAAGTACACGGTGGGGTACAAGCAGACTCTACAAATGACCAGACATAGTAAAGGGGAACTGGTCCTCCTCACCAACAACTGCCCAGCCTCATGGAGATCTGAAATGGAACACTATTGGCCCAAACTAGTGTCACTACAGTGGCAATAATATTGAATTGGGCACAGCATGTGGGAAATACTACAGAGTATGCACACTGACTATCATTGATCCAGGTGATAATGATATCATTAGAAGCCATGCCAGAACAGACTGGTGAAAAGTAAATCATGAAAAAGTTTTCTTTAATAAAACTAGCCAGAGCTTGTTTAACAGAAAAGAAGAAGAAGAAGAGGAGGAAGAGGAGGAGGAGGAAGTTGTTGCTGTATGGTATGTGAAGTAAATAGCATAAAGCAAGAATATAGTCCAATAAAAATATGTATTTCTGTATTCATATATGTATGAAACTCTGGGAGAATGTATATTATTGAAGGTCTCATGTGGGAACTGGATATATGAACATAGGGATTAGAAGGAAACTTTTTCCTATATTATTTTGTGTATGTTTTTGATTTATGAATAGCAAAGACACATTACCTATTGAAAAATATATATAAATTGAATAAAAAATGTTAATTAGGGAAAGTATCCTCTTGAGAAACTCAAAATAAATTATATTTCTATAATTTATGTTTCAAGCCATCTGTAACAATATTAATTTCATTCATTATTTTGGCACAGTGGATCTTTGGGCCTCTGGAGTTCATTGTTTTAAATTTCATCTTTGGTTATATTTTGTTAAGTTATATATTCCTCACTGGAATAGTCCTGAAATTTGAATCATTTTTATTCCAGCCTATAGCAAAATAAAGACCCAGGAAGGTTACATTTACATAATGTCAGAAAGCATGGTAGTGGGAGAAATGGATTAAATTTTCTATTTTCTAACTTCTAGCCAGTATTCCTTCAATGATGATGAATTCTATTACATTTTGCTATCATTTCCTATATGTTCTATTTTAGCTTTAAAAGCTTCTATTTTATTATTTTATAAAAACCTTGAACTGCCTCTGCAAGGGCAAAATGTTAGCAAAATGGAACATGAGAATTTGGAACTAAAAATACTAATATCTATTTTTCTTTTAATTTATTATTAGTCTGTAAAGGTCATCCTTGGCTACAAAGGGAATTCATTTTCTAATATGGCAATACTTTGGAAATATGTCTAGAATATTTGACAAAGTTATTTAAAGATATTTCTATTATCAAGAAAATTTATAATTTAAAAAGAAATCAAATTCTTAATATGATAATAGCGTATGATGAGAATTTGGACTATATTTCCTGAAGTCTAAAAATTATCTTAATGGGAAACTAATAATTATTTTATCCTAAAAATGAAGGGCAACTAAATAGCATTTTCCTCTTTAAAGTATTTTCCCCCCACTTCTAACATCTTGCTTCCTTCTCTTAAATCTTAGATGCTCTAACTCATCATCTGTATTTGTTCTTCCTCACCTCACTTAAGGCAATTAATCCTGTTTCTTTGACTCCAGTACCTCTTTCAGCAATCCACCTCTCTTCGAACAAGATTGTTAAATAAATCTTTCTAAAGCATCATCTTGTCTCAGATCGTTTCCAAGCCAAAGAAGCTTCAATATCTCACAATATGTTCAGGAGGGATAAAATACCTCAGAGTCAAATCTTGATTCAAAATCTATTTATTCAGTGTCTGGCCATGTTGCAAGGTCTACAGGGATGTATTTCCTGTATTCCTAATACTAGTCCTTCTGAAAGCCAGAGGCTTAATTCATTTTCAAGTTCTAGCTTTAGTAGGTAAGCAAGGGCAAAATACTCTTTCTCTAGATGCCACAGTTTCCTTATTTGTGAAATTGGGATGAAAAAGTATACTTACCATTACTAGATACTGTTAGGATTAAATGAGGTTGACACATGTAACATGCTTTAGAATTGTGTTTGGCATATAGCAATCACTCTTCCCTTTTTAGCACTTTTTATTCCCTTCCTCCTGGAAGAGTCAAGGTTGTATTTGACTTCTCTTAGGTACGTCTGTGTCTCCCGTGTAAGATTCTATTCCTCCTCATCTCAAGTTATTCAAATTCTATCCTTCCTTCAGATCACAGTTTAAATGACTTCTTTCTGATACAGATACCTCCATGCACTTCAACGAGACACCGAATAGCACCAGACTGCAAATTTCACTTAGTTCTTAATCAGATACTTCTCAGGAATAAAGATCATTTTTAATTATTTGACTCCATCTAATGTCTGGATGCTCAAACATCTTATACAAAGTGACAGAATCAATAAAGTAACAAATTTCTTACATGTTATATATATATCTTATGGACTCGACTTGGAAAAAGTGATAACCTTCAGTCCTTTCATCATATTGGCAATCCACATGTCTTTCTATTTTTACATGATACTCATTGGAGGTTCCTTGGATACAAGAATCTTTTCACTTGTATTTTGTGAATGGAATCAGTATGTTTAAATCTCCTCAGGTGGTTCTCTTTTGCAGCGAAGGCTGAGATTCAGTGCTATAGGGACACGGAAGGGAGCAAGGACTGAACTGGATAATTGAGAGCGAGGAGAACTGGGGAGGATTTCAGAGACTGGATTCTAGTCTTGTTCTGCTATTGAGAGATAATTATCTATTCTCTGTGAAATCAGTTTTCTCTCTCTCTCTCTCTTTTTTTTTTTTTTTTTTTTTTTGGTGTTCGGCAAATATTTATTAAGGGCATGCTTTGTGCCAGACACCATGAAAGGAGTTGGATTAATGATCTCCAAACCCCTTCCAATTCCTAAATCATCTGATTTTACTGTCTATGATTTATAAATTTGGAGATAATTGGCAACACATAGTAGATTGGCAGTAATTGGGATGCCTGCGTGGCTGTGAGATCATGATTGCAGGGTTCTGGGATCAAGTCCCTCCTCAGACTCCTTGCTCAGCCGGGAGTCTGCTTCTCTCTCCCCCTCTGCCTGCCATTTTCATTGCTTGTGCTCTCTCTCTCTCTCTCTGACAAATAAATCAGCATTGGCATAAGCCTCTATGTAGGGTCACTGGGTGAGTGGGTGGTTAAAAAAAAGGTTGCTGGTTATAACTGTTCAAGGAATTGAGTATGGAGTACTGATAAGAAGCATCTATTGTATGAAAAACAGAAAACTAATCAAAGTTAGTTTGTAGAAATGAAACTGTATAAGCCAATGGATTTATTAGAGTATAAGTTGAAGAAAGTTTGAGAAAATACAAAATGGGAAAAAGTAGATGACAGACTTGCAGGTTTTTCCCCCATTTTTACCACTCACCAGAGTAGTGAGAATTAAATCAATGCATTTCAAACATTAACATACACAGGCATCACCAAGGAGTTTTTGTGAAAATGAAGATCCTGACCTACTAAGTCTCAGGAGTAGGGCCTACAATTCTGATTTTCTGATAAGCTGCCAGATGATGAAGTGCTTCTGGTATGGGGACCACACCTGCGGCAGTAAGGAGTGGAAGTTCTACTACACTTGTTAAATACAAGCCGAGCAAGGATCTCACTAACAACTGACTTGCTCATGCCTGTTTCTTAGTTTCCTTGGTAACTACCTCCCCACCATGAAAGGCAAGACTAAGGCACCATTTTAAGAAATACATGTGAAAATGTTACAAACTCCAATGAGAGATAGAGCAACATGTCAAAATAATATGAAGGGGGAGTTTGGGGAAAGAGTTTCTGCAGTTTACAAAGGTAAGGTGATTTCAGGAAGAACTTGTTTCATATTATTATTTAAAGATTGTATTAATTTGTTTGAGAGAGAGAGAGCATGAGAGGGGAGAGGAGCAGAAAGACAGAGAGAGAGGGAAAGAATCTCCAGCAAACCCTGTGTTGAGCATGGAGCCCTATGAGGGGCTCCATCCCATGACTCTGAGATCATGACCTGAGCCGGAACCAAGTCTGAGGCTTAACTGATGGAACCACTTAAGTACCTCAGAACTTGGTTCATCTTTAAAAGTGTAAACATAACTTCTGAGATTAGGAACTTCTAGAGTACAGCTGGGCTGTTTTATTTCCAACTGACTTTGGTTATAGTATAAAAATTCACATACTTCATGAGTGCATGTCCTTACCTGTTTATGTGACATTAATTAATATTGTGAGGATGAGGGCCTTATAGAAAACAGGGTTATTGAGTCAACACCAAAGACTAATCAGAAAATGATCTGCACTTTATTTATTTACTTATTTATTTATATAAAAAAGGGCCTGAAGCCCAGCATAGAGCCCAATATGGGCCTTGAAGGCTTAAACTCACAATCATGAGATCCAGACTTGAGCTGGGATCGAGAGTTGGACACTTAGCCAATGAACCACTCAGGTACCCTAACATGAATTTTATATGGAGATATGGTCAATAGTAAAATTGAAAGGAGGAATATTACAAAGGCAACAAAAGAAATAAAGTAAGAACATCAGAGTTGAGAGTAGTAACCATGGAAAGAGAAAAAGACCCATTTTTTTTTGTTGTTGTTTAAACAATAAAAAAACAAACTGATGAGGGAAAGCATATTTGTAGGCTGTTCACATCAGGGGAATAGGAGGAAAGAATATCTGTTAAGAGTGAAGAAAGGAGATTTATAGATCAGGGAAAAAATCAGCAAGACAGGACTAAAGCACTTTTAAAGCAACATTAATAGTGTACTTTTCTATGAGACACATACATTTTTGGCAGAATAGATGCCTGGTGTTGATGTTTTCTCCACCTATGTTCTGCAGCCCGGGGGAAGCTCTGGAGAAATAGCTGAGGGTATGAAGGGACTGGTGACTACTGCTGATAGTATCACAGAACCTAACTGTGGAGCAGAGTAAGGATTGCATGGGAATAGCTGGCCATATATTTCAGGGGAAATAAAAGTAGCTAGAGATGAACCAGTGAGTTGAGTGAGTTAGAAGGCACTTTAGTCTAAGTTTCTGATGAGTATAAAGAGGGAAATGTATTACTTTTTAGATCTGGGGGTGAAAAGGTATTTGAAACCTTGGGATTCTGATATGGTATGAGATGATAAATTATAAAACATGGTTACACAAGGCATAGATGACTGATACAGGGTGAATATTATCATGAATGGCTTGAAGGAGAGAAGTTTCTTTAAGATGATTATGGTGTGAGCTCCACAATGTGATTATTAAAATGAGTACAGATGTCTGCAAATATGGGATGGAAAGAAATCATACAAGCCAGTTCTTGAACTTGTCAAGGAGGGAGAAAATGAATCCCACTTTTGAACTGCTGTGGAGTATATAATAATATAGTAGATCAATATGGTTGAGGAGAAGTTTAGAGCTAATACAGTCCAAATGCTTATAATTTATAGATGAGGACGCTCATAATCAAGAAATTAAATTACTTGCCCCAAAACACGAATCTCTTACAAAAGAGTTGGGATTAGGATATAAGATGATTGATCTCCCTTGTTCTTTGTACTGGTGAAGATGATGGCTGCACTTTGGACAATAGGGGCTTAGGTATACATACCAAGGACTTACTGTAGATGGGAACTTTGCTCACAGCTAATGCAAACAAAAAACTAGAGTGACCTTCTGATTCTAATTTCCCCTCCATAATATTCTCTCCATGAGAGAAGTGATTTTTATCTGGTTTATTTCCTGGTGTATCCCTAATAGATATTTGGTACTCCATGTATATCTGCTGGATCTATGTCTAAAAACATATTTTTAAATTTAGGGTCTGCTAATCAGCTAGCTGCTACTGTAGAACTATGACTGTTAAGGGAAATGTTTACTGAATGCTAATCACTTCAAGTGCCTATTAAGTATTGATGGACAGGAGGAATGGATAACACTTTTGAACAAACATTATGAACCATATGATGTGTATTTTTTTTTATTACATAACAACTCTTGAAAGTAATAATTATAATATGGGAGACCTAATGTATTTAAGCTATTTCCTACTACTAAAGTTCAGGCCAGTAATATATGGTGAACTCATCAGGCAAAACACATTGAAGATAATTTATAAGGAGGATTAAGGATTTTCTTGGGAAAGAATGTCTCCTAAAACAGAAGATACCAGACCAAAATGGGTTTATCAAAAAACCATTAGTGGGACACCTGGGTGGCTCAGTGGGTTAAGCCTCTGCCTTCGGCTCAGGGCATGATCTCAGGGTTCTGGGATCGAGCCCTGAATCGGGCTCTCTGCTCAGCAGGGAGCCTGCTTCCCCCTCTCTCTACCTGCCTCTCTGCCTACTTGTGATCTCTCTCTCTGTGTCAAATAAATAAAATCTTAAAAACAAAATAAAACAAAACAAAAAAAACAACATTAGTTTTCAAATAGGAGTTTCTGATGTGGAAGATGGAATCTTTCCCCCAGTGAGGCTGTATGTTACCATGTGTGCTCTATTGGCAGGAAGAAAGGCTGCTGTAATAATTGGTGTAATACTTAGGAAAATGAGTAGTATGATGGAGAGATGAACTCCTTCAACATAGACCACTCACTATTGAGAAGGTTCAAGGCAATGGTAATAGCGTCATGGACACCAGAAGGAAAAGTTGAGTTTAGCACACTAGTCTGAAAGTCTGTGACCTCTCAGACTGAGCCACTCTATCAGCAGTATCACCATCATATGGGAACATTTTAGAAAGGCAGCACATCAAGCTCTACCCCAGATCAGTGGATTCGGAAACTGCATGTTAACAAGCTTCCCACCTTAAAGGAAGTGATCCCTGGCCAAGCAATTCATTGAAACGGAACCAAGCAGAGCAATGACAATGTCAGGAAGAGCAGTCTTGACAGGAAGACGTAAGATGTATGAAGATTCTCTACAGATTTGGTAGATGGGTAAAGATGTTATGGGAGCTGATGAAGGAGAATATGAATGAGATCTTGGTAATGATTATTAACATGACTTCATTTGTAAACACAAGTCAGTGAAGCCTAGTGAAATTGAGGTTTTGTCTACTTCACAGATAAAGATAGCACAGCTCAGAGAAGTTAACTTCTTTCCTCAGGGTGATACAGAGTCTGTTCTTTTTGCTCTACTGCCAGGATTTTAAATGAGAAGTGACCTGGCTAATAAGAATCATGCCCTCCCTACATTTTCACACAATATCAGGACCCAGGAGAGACAATATGGCCTTTTCGTAATGAGCACTTGGGCAAGATGGCTGTTCATGTGTAGGAAATACCAAGTTTCTCCTAAAGCAAACAAGTAGAGAAGGAAGGTGATGAAAACTGGGTAGTAAAAGGACTCTGTTGATTTGAAATGTCACCCAAAGAAACTAAGTTGATTCAAATGAGAGTTACAAGGTAGGAGTTGCAGGTGTCATCCACAAGAATGATTGCAAAACATCAGAGAAGATTTTGGAGGCCCCAGAAGTGAAGGTGGCAAAGTGACTTACAAGGATGAAGATAGAGTTGGTTTGGGGAGCTGGCAGGAGAATGATTAAACACTAAATCCAACATCTTGTACACAGCCTACACTTCTAAATAGAGTCAATGTGGACACACTGGCACAATTGTTAACTAAAATCCTGATTATGAAAAGGCCAGCTTCTGTCTAAGGGCTCAGTATGTTTTATAAGCTTAATCACATTAATTCCCACTGCACTCCCTGGAGACCGGGGGATATACAATACTACTTAAATGTATAAGTTTCCTATCTCTCAATTGAGGCATAGAAAGACCTTGGTGAAACAGCCCCCTTCTTTCAAGCTGAAATAGTATAGAGAGTATTTTTATAGAATCTGAGTAAGCCGGATAGCTCTTCAAAGCATGGTGCTCTTATACCACTGTCAAATTCCAGTGTCTGACTTAATTATTGGAATAGCCTGTTAGATCTTCTAGTAAGACTTCAAGAAGAAAGAAATGAAACAAATTTAAAAATTAGAAATATTTTAAGACTCCAGCATAGCCATTCAAAAGCTGATGATGATGTCTGTATTTATCCACAAATGGAATATAGTTATTTAATTAGCAATTAAATAATTCAATTATTTTAATTGCTTAATTTAATTTCTTCCAATCTTTTTAATACAGATGAAGGGTAGTGATATTTGATGATGATGAGTCTGGCTTATGCACCATCTGATTATCTTCTGATGAGAAATTTAATGAATGTTGTTTCAAAAGTGGTTCCTTAGAAGAAACTTTTCTACAAACTAGCATTGGATTTCTGCCTTTCTTTTCCCCTTGAAAAAATCAAATTATTTTCCAGGTCCATGAAATAAAAACATTTTTTGCTTTTAAAAAATGGCATTAATTACAGTCTATTTGACCAGTTTTTCAGTTATCTTTCTGAGTACATTTTTTTTTCCCATTAAACAGAATTGGCCTGCAGAGCGATGACAGCAAAACAGTGTTCTCTCTCAGCTAAAGTGTTTGCTTTTTTAAAAGGGCTTCAGTTTTTGCTCCTTGTCATCTTTCCTTTAGGAGAATGACTATTTATAAATACTTGTCTAGAATACTGTGCACATTTCCCAGAGTAAATGCCCCAGATTTGATGATCATTTCATTGTAAAAGCCCTAGGAAATCAGCACATTTCCTTCTCTAAGATGGTACTGCCAGGTGGTACATGAGATATCCAAGTGTTTTATCAGCATCATTATGTCTGCTTTTTTGTTTTTGTTTTTGTATCACACGGTAATAGTGTAGTTTTTTTTCCCTTTGGAGGACTTTGACCTTCATGTATTTTGGTTTCTTAAATAGAATGGGAGCAATATATTCACTACCTTGCAAAAAACACTGCAAACAATATGTAAGTCCCTCTTTGACTTTCCAGAATACTCAACTTTTACCTGAACTAAAACTCCGTGTATCAATATGGAGTGTCCTTCACATCAAAGTGCTTTCTCCTCTGCTCAGTTCTAAGTCTTTTTTCTGAAGTAGGAAAAAAAGGAAGACGCCTGAATTAAGAATATACCTTCCTATTGCCTATCCCTGAATGACTTCAGTGTGGATGATTGATGCTGTTCCATTCTCTGAGGTCAGAAAGGAATGCACATCTTTATAATATTTTAATATATGAGAATTGGTGGCATTTCCAAAATGACCCTTCTAGAGACAAACTTTCATTTTTATCCCCCTCTTTGCCTGTGCTTAGAATTAGCCTAAATGTGGATGATGGTATTGCTTCATTCTTTGGAGTTGTAAAGGATTAAATATCTTTTTCTAGCTTTCATTGTATGTGGGAAGTGCAGTATTTGCAAATCTGACTCTCCTGGGAACCAGCCTTAATATTTAATTCCCCCTTTTCCCCTGTAACTAAGTGGAGCCCATAATTATGGCAGGAGATGATTCAGATGGATGTGGGGAAATGGAACATCAGACATGTTCAGCTCTAAAGCTGCATAACACATAAATGATTCTGTAGCACAAGGTTCTGTGATGCATTCATCACACTGAAAATAGAGAGTTTAGATGGCATTTTGGCATCAAGTTGGCCCACAAGGTAGTACATTTCTGGTGGAAACTATAATCAGAAATCTGGTCTTCAGAGCTAGTTTAGGATCACCTGAGCCAGAGGAGGCTTGCTTTTCACCTTAATGCTTGAATGAAAAGATTCCTCTTCCCGGAGAGTAATTTATTTTTAATCCTCTACCTTTCCAGTTGAGGCATATGGAAGGTCTAGCACCTTTTCGTATTAGGAGATTCTTTCTGGAAGCCAGCCTCCACATGTTTTAGATAGCCATGTGGAGATTCTGTTTAAATCTGAGGTAATTCTTGTGTTTCTTAAATTAGTCTTCAGAAGTACTTACTTGTTCATGATTAGAAACAATTTCCAATTTGCTGTATGTCATAGTACATTAAACCTTTAAGGTTCTGAATTTTGAACTGTCATGGGGCCAATTATTTTAAGGTCCAGTTGAAAAAAATAACCAATAGGGTATAAATAGAGAGAGAAATATGTTTAAGAGGAGATTTATTATAGATATTGGTTCATATGGCTAAGGAACCCAAGAAATCCCACACTCTGCTGACTGCAAGCTGTAGAACCTGGAAAGCTGCTGGTATAACTCAGTGTGAATCCAAAGACCTGAGAATTAAGGGGCTCATGATATGAGTCCTGATTGCAGTCTAAATGCCCAAATAAGAATCAGGAGCACAAATGTCTGAGGGCAGAAGAAAAAGATGAATGTGTTTGTTTAAGCAGAGTATTGAAATTTGCCTTTATTCTACATTTTTGTTCTATTTGTATTCTCAATGGATTGGACGATGTCTAACCACAGTGAAGAGGGCCATTTGCTTTACCGGGTTTACCAATTCAAATGCTAACATCTTCTAGTAGCAGCCTTACAGATATATTCAGAAATAATATTTTCTCAGCTATCTGGGCATTCCTTAGCTTAGTCAACATCAAATTAACCATTGCAAGTCCACCCCTTGTCAACTTGACACCTATGCACATCTCCTTAAACCATATTTAATCTCCAAGTAAAGACAATAATAAGGTCATAATTTCACCTAATAGGATACAACTATATTGCATACGAATGAAAACACGAGTCCCTTCTCCAGATGAGGTTGTGAAGTCCTTGAAGGTCTACTCTTCTCATGGTATCTTGTAACTCAAATACTATGATTGAAAATTAACAATACTTTAATATTGATATAAAGTCAATACAACTTTCATCATACGATAAAGGAATAAGAAAGGAAGAAAAAAATAGGAAAGAAAAATGTTATTTGCTTAATATATGTATATATACACACAAATATTCATAACAAAATAAGGGGGAAATACCAATGACAATTGCAATGCCTATTTTTGTAACAAGTCCCATGGTTGTAAGCTTGTTTTTGTAACTGCTTTCTTATACTACTCTTTCTGTATTCCCTTTGCCTTCAGCAAGTACTTCAGATGGTCATGGTACTTCACTGGTGGGGTGATTCATTATTGAAGGATCTGGGCCATCTGTAGTACTATCCAGATGGGGTTGTTACAGTTTTTCATTGACCTTTATCACAGCTCATGTAATACTAGGAGATAACCAAGGCATTTCCTATATTCCAGACACTGTTCATTATCTCTGTTGTAGAGTAGTCATCCACGTTCACATGATTCAGGACCAGTCACCCAGCCAGCACTATAATTTCCTCCCTTGCTTGTTGATCCAGAAACATGAGGAGCTCAAAATGGACAGGCAATGTCTTAATTTCCAGTTGAATGGAATCATTGTTGTGTCTCCTCGTGGAAGCACTGCTTTCTCTGAAACTAAGATCTCTAGGCTAGCAGAGCATAAAGTCATGGAAACAGGAAGCAGTAATTTTGCTAGTGAGTCATGAAGGGCAACAGTGAGTAGGGCCACTTCCATTTCCACCCCTTGATTCGTGGACCAATTGGATACTGATTCAGAGCACATATAGCTTCCTGGAGAAGCTTGTCCCAGCCTTCCAAATAGTATCACCTAGCTGGTGCTATCTGTTATGAACCAGTCTTATTTTAAGGTTGAAGTGTTTCCTAAAATCCCTATTGTACAGATATTACTGGGGTAGATCACTTAACTTTTTATTTTTGTAGTGGGACTTTTTCGAGGAAATTTTTCTTTTAATGGGACTTAATGCTCATGGTAATAATGTGAAGCAGAGCACTAACGATGGAGAGGTTCTCAAAAATCTGTGTCTTATTTGCTTATCATTCCAATCTAGTTAGCTCCATTATTTATCTCAAAATGTTCTTCACTGAGAATATGACCTCTATATTCTAGATTCAAGGAGATAATAGCTCCACAAGAAGTGGATAAAGGATGGTATATTTTTAAAAATCTGTGGGCTAGCAGTGGCCAAAATAGACATTTCCAAATAGCTTTTGGATTTTTTTTTTAATTAGAATGTTCTCCTATTCTGTTATAGAGGCCATCTTTATTTTTATTTTTTTATTGTTATGTTAGTCACCATACAGTCCACCATTAGTTTTTGATGTAGTGTTCCATGATTTGTTGTTCACGTATGACACCCAGTGCTCCATGCAATACATGTCCTCCTTAATACCCGTCACTAGGCCCACCGCCCCCACAAACCCTCAGTTTCTTGGGGTCTATAGTCTCTCATGGTTCATCTCCTCCCACTGATTTCCCCCTCTTCATTTTTCCCTTCTTTCTCCTAATGTCAGAAGCCATCTTTAGATGGGAGCAGCCACAGCTGTAGTTTGGGGAATTATTTCTAGCTTCCAGAGTAGCCGTATGATTATTCTTTCTCCCCTTTTTCCTCACATCATCTCATCTTCTCAGTACTTTATAACAGGTACTATATTGCTTGTACTTAGCCTCCAATGAGAATTTCACTTCCGTATTCTAGATTTATTATTTACTTGAAATCATTTTCCTTATTCTCATGTCCAAAATATGTTGTCACCTATTCTATCAGTTGCTAGGGCACTTTGTATCTTTTGCACTTTTATTTTAAACCAATTATTAGTTTGTAAGCTTCTTTTCTGGGTTTGCAAATAGCCTTTTCACCTTTATCTATTGTCAATATTTAAGACAGGTTTCCTTCTAACAACTCACTTCCTTGGCTGATTTTCAAATCTTGTAGCCACCATCAAGTACAAAGGATCATGTCACTTTCCTATTAGTTCCTTGGTTTGCACTCAACAGGGAATAAATGTCTAAAAATATTTTAAGAGAGGAAATAAAGAAGATACTTATTATGTTAGCTGGAATATTTGACATATCTCTGGAGGAATAAGCTTATTGTAAGTAATTAGGTTTCTGGCTTCTATCTGCTCATGATTTAAATGCTTTTAACGAAGGAGAAATATAACCTATACTTTGTTATATTATGTGATGTATGAAATGATGTATGCAGGGTAGTCAGCTGTATGCATCATCCATTAATTCTAAGGATAAATGATTATGTGGCTTGACTAGTTCACTTCTTTGTTTCTAGAAATGTTTTAAAGTACTAAAATGTATCATTTTTCAAAAGGAGAACAATTTTTCTTATAAATTTACTAACATAATTGCAAATGAGCTTCAAAATCTATTCATTTGAAATGTAAAAATAAATAAATAAAAACCCCCCAACAAACCAGTATTACACACTACTCTAAGCAGCAGTTGTGGCCTCAGTTGCTCTCCTGGAGACTGCAAAGATATGAATACGTGTCAATACTGATGTCATCATAGCTTTCAGTGCTCAAAGTATCTTCTTCTAGACTGTGAAAAGTCTTGAGGTAACCAAGGTATTTTCTTAATTATTTACAAATGAAGTGACACAATTTGAGGTTAAGGACTTTATGCAAAGATAATACATATTATTTTGAATTATAAAATCTCTTTAGTAATCCTTCTAAAGTGGCCATTAGTGTTCTAGTGATTATTCGTATATCATCCTCTGTCTCTCTCTGTCTCTCCTTCTCATACACACACACCCCCTGACAACAGTATTATATAAATCATTGTATAGACCCTTTTCAAGTTAGAGAAGGTTTTTTGTTTTTGTTTTGTTTTTTTTCATCTTTCCCTAGGTCTACTCCTTTTTATCCGCATCAGAGTCTGTCCTTACCCCAGGTAATCCCTGTTGGTAAACCTACAATTTTATGTCTTATTATGCAGGCATATCATACATATATGTGTATAGCATTTACGTATTTATAGTAAATGACCTTCACACAGTTTATGCATGTATCTTTTTTCTGTATGCTGCAATACAAATGTTTTTTGATTCAAGCATACTCAAACTCCACACTTAATACATGTGTGTTACCACTGCTAGCGTTTATAAGCCTGATTTCATGTAATGCACATTCATTATTTAAGCATAAGTCATGGAAATTCTGCCACATTAAGTTTATTTATTTTAATCCCTTCATAATAAATGTAATAGTTCATCCATATTCTCTTGATAACCACTTACATTGTTTCTGTTGATTTTTATCACTATAACCATGCAACATAAAGTACAGGAACTTTATCCATAAATCTTTAAATTCTTTTTATTTTTTTTCCTTCCCTTGAATGAGGTGGATTTCCAGGAGAAGAATTTTTTGGTCAAAAATTCTGTTAATATTATTCATTTAATTTCTTTAAAAGGCCATCAAAATTCACAGTCTTCTAGCAATATGTGGTATACCCCCCATATCCAGGCCATCTGTTGTTATTATTGTTTAAATTTGTCAGACTGATAGATATTATCTGATATCTCACTATTCATTTGAGTTTGAGCATCTTCTCATGTGTTTATTGGCTGTTCATGTTTCTTTCATATGAATTCTGTCCTTATTATTATTATTTTTTTAAGATTTTATTTATTTATTTGACAGAGAGAAATCACAAGTAGATGGAGAGGCAGGCAGAGAGAGAGAGAGGGAAGCAGGCTCCCTGCTGAGCAGAGAGCCCGATGTGGGACTCGATCCCAGGACCCTGAGATCATGACCTGAGCCGAAGGCAGCGGCTTAACCCACTGAGCCACCCAGGCGCCCTCTGTCCTTATTATTAATTAGATCTAGAGTCAGCTATATTAAATGAAACATTCAGAATAGTAGTACCTTGAACATAAGAGAGCTCCAAGTAGGCAATACAGGTGTTGGTGGCTTTCTGTTGTGACGTGAGTTCTGGGTCTACTCTGTGCTCTATCCTGCTTGGCATATTTCAGTTTGTCCATTATTATACACTGGTACCTTAGTTGTTAAGTTCCAGATGCTTGGAAGCAAGAAGAGGAGTCAGTGCTTGCTCCCTTTCCTTAAAATAAATCTTCCTTAAATGTACATACTTGCTTTTCCTGCCTATATCACTTTGGCTAGAAGGTAGATATTGTTGTACATAGTTACAATATAATTTGTAAAATATAACATTTTACAGTTTTGGCAGAATACATGGCTTAAAGGCAGGTTTCTGTTCATAGGAAGGCAAGCATATACATTGGGAAGCCATTGACATATTCTGCCAACCGTATTCTTTCTGCATTGCTCTGTATTGTCTTTCCCATTAAATTTTAGGTGGTTCCCTGTTAGCTACATTGCAAATATTAACCATAGTATATTATTTGTATATTAACTTTGTTTATGATATATTTTATTGCATAATAGCTTTAATTTTCATATAGTCAGGTATGTCCTTTCCTTCAAAGTTTTCTGAAACACTTTCCAAATCATTGAATGTGCACGATTATATAAAGCTTTTCTAAGACTGTTGCTTTATTCTGCATGTTTGAATAGTATATATTTAATCAGTCTGGACTGATACTTTCATAAATAATGTGGCTAATAGCCTAAATCATCTTTTTTTTAACAGATAATAAATTTGTTACTTGAAAATGGTAATAAATGGTAATGGTAAATTTGTTACCATATGAAAATGATGAAATTTATAGTCTTTTTCTTACTGAACTAAAATACCACCCTTGCCATTTATTCTGTTTTTACATATATTGAAATCTACTTTTAGGCTTCCTCTTCTTGTCTTCTTCCTATTCTTTTATCAACACTATACTGATTTGAGGTATGGTAAATATCACACATACTTTTCAGAGGTTGGAAACTGCAGTCTTCAGTTCATGGGCCAATCCACTTCAATGCTTGTATTTGTAAATCAAGTTTTATTGGAACATGATCATGCCATTCATTTGTGTATCCATGGCTGCTTTTGTGCTACATTAGAATTGAACAGGGGGCATCTGGGTGGCTCATTGGGTTAAGCCTCTGCCTTCTGCTCAGGTCATGATCTCAGGGCTCTGGGATCGAGCACTGCATCGGGCTCTCTGCTCAGCAACGAACCTGCTCCCCCCACCCTGTCCTCCCTGCCACCTGCCTCTCTGCCTACTTGTGATCTCTGTCTGTCAAATAAATAAATAAAATCTTAAAAAAAATAAAGAATTGAATAGTTGTAACAGAGATCATATTGCCACAAAACCTAAAATTCATTTGTCCCTTTATAGAAGTTTGCTGCTCCTGAATGGCTAATTGGGTGGCTCTTCACCAAATTTATAGGTATTCAGAAACTAAACATCTATTGATGTTTAATTATCATGTGTTAGCTGTTTTGAGCAATGAAAAAGATGACATACATACACACTCATACAAATTGTGCAATTAGATTATCAAAACAAATTTTTGACATTAAAAAAGACCATTCAGAGAACTAGATAGTAAGACATTTCATATTAGTATTTGTTTTTCACTATTAATGAAGTTGCTTTGGCGATAATCATCTCTAAAAAGCATTGTATTACATTTCATTTTAAATAATTTTATTATAGGAAATTTCAAGTTTACGTTTTTAAAAAATGGAACGATGTAATAGACCCCCAAGTACACATTACCCACCTTCAGTAATTATCACCAAATAGTCCACCTTATTTCACTCACCTAGCTAATCTCATCTAAAAAAAATACCATTACTTCTTTATACAGTCAAATAGTCCATCGATATTCAAATTTCCATATTTTCCTTTCCTTTTTTTTAAAAGATTTTATTTATTTATTTGAGAAAGAGGGAGAGAGAGAGAGAGAGAGAGAGAGAGAGCATGAGAAGGGGAAGGGTCAGAGGGAGAAGCAGACTCCCAGTGGAGCAGGGAACCCGATGTGGGACTCCATACCAGGACTCCAGGATCATGTGAGCCGAAGGCCATCGCTTAACCAACTGAGCCACCCAGACACCCCCCCATATTTTCTTTATAACATTATTTTCATGACTGGTTTCTTATAATCAAGATCCAGAGGTGTTCCCAAAAGTGCAATTAGTTGATTTTTCTTAGGTATCTTCTAATCTATGAATTCTCATTTTTTCCCCTCCTTAAAATGAATTAATAGACAATGCTAGGCTGCTTTGTATTTTATAGATCCCTATCTTGTGGATTTGCTGACTGCTACATTTTTATATATTTTCTCTTGACTGTATTTCCTGTAGACTGGCAGTTAGATACAGAGGCTAGATAAGACTTAAATCCTTTTTTTTTTTTTTTTTTGGACTAGTATTCTTGTTGATTGCGCTGTATACTTCCAGTTGTTTTTCATCAGGAGATAATGATGTCTGGGTTTCTCTTAAGTATGAGCTCCCAAGCATTGTGAACTTGATAGATCTGTTACAAGGTTATCCATTAACTGTTCACTAGTGATTTGTGATCCACTGTTGAGATTCATTATTTCATTAGGTTCTAGGCTTATCATTCTTCCTTCATCCATTAGCTAACAATCTAGGAAGTAAAACTTAACTCTCATCAGTGGTTACACTTAGGTATATACAGTTCACGTAGAGAAAGAGCAGAATAGATGCTTGATTCTTTTACCTTATTTACATAGTTTCAAATTTTTGGTTTCCTGACATTTTCTAAACATAATCTGTATGGGTGCCTGGGTGGCTCAGTGGGTTAAGCCTCTGCCTTTGACTCAGGTCATTATCTCAGGGTCCTGGGATCCACCCCCATATCGGTCTCTGCTCAGCAGAGAGCCTGCTTACCCCTTTCTCTGCCTGCCTCTCTGCCTACTTGTGATCTCTGTCTGTCAAATAAATAAATAAAATCTTTAAAAATAAATAAATAAACATAATCTGTATGTTTTTAAATTGGTTGGATGGAATGCATGTTCAGTAGTACTGTGTTTAAATTACCCCAAATTTGGCTAGTAGTAAACACCTTTTGTCACTTCCTAAGTACTTTTTTTTTTTAATTACGTTATGTTAGTCACCATAAAGTACATCATTAGTAGACCTCAGTAATCTTCCTTACTTATCTGTTAGATGACAACAGACTCATCTTGTATGTTTTTGAACCCAGATATGGAATCCTATTGGGTTTCTGAGGACTAGAACTTGAAGTCATTTTTCATTTTTTACACTGTTTCATAAACATATTGATAGGGTGACACTCATATATTCATTTTCCCATTTATGGATTCCATTTACCATGTTTTGCTTTGAATAGTTCCCAAAATAGGTGAAAGAAATGCTTTATGCCTATTAAAAATCTTGCCTTCCAGTCTTCATATAGCATTAACTGTGGTGTTGGGATTTACTTTTGTATGTGGAAATGTCACTGTATACCATCCCTCTTTATTTAGTCTCTACTTGTTTAATTATTTTAGGAATATTTATCCATAAAATCCAAATAATACAGTGTGTAAATTAAAGGAAAATACATGCTTATTTTAGAAATATGAAGTAGATTCATCTCAATTTTACCTAAATGTAAAAATGTTAAGATAGATCTAATATAAAGATGTGGGAAAAAAAATATGGCATATTCTGGCTCAAGTGACTTTATCATTGGATGTAAGGATGCCTAAAGAAACACAAAACAACCTAAGAAACAAAAAGCAAAATGAAGCAAAGTATAATACTGAAATCCAGGTTCTGAGGTCAGATTTCTCTCTCTAGGGACGGATCAACTGAAGTGTTATGTGTAAATTATTGTCTATTCTAAACTCAAACATAATGAGAGAGTACATAGCTATTATTAAAAAATCAAACATTGCAGGGGTGCCTGGGTGGCTCAGTGGGTTAAGCCGCTGCCTTCGGCTCGGGTCATGATCCCAGGGTCCTGGGATCGAGGCCCGCATCGGGCTCTCTGCTCAGCAGGGAGCCTGCTTCCTCCCCTCTCTCTGCCTGCCTCTCTGCCTGCTTGTCATCTCTCTCTGTCAAATAAATAAATAAATAATCATAAAAAAAAAATTAAACTGCATAATTTACAACTTTTAAAGAATACAGATTAGGATTGCTTGGGAGCAAAACATTTTTAAAGTAATGATATAAACTCAGTAGATCAGTTATTTCTGTATCCCAATTTAAAAGGAGATGGAAATATCAATATATTAGTATTGACATTGGTATAAAGTAATTCTAGACCCTGACTAGGGCCTTACTTAGTTCACAGTCATTTTGAAAACAAACTAAGATTCTAAGATTAATCAAATTTCATTATGGCGTATTCCTGTATCATGGGTTATGAAAATTCCTCAGCGCAAAATTTTAGAAAGCATTTAGCATAAATTTTCTTAGTCTTTTTTGAAATAGCTAATGTGATTATATTCTGCCAAAATGTGTACTCAATAGAGGGTTTCCTATTAGTGCAAATGTGTTTACAGTAACAATATCAAGCTGTTTTAAAATGAAGGTAATAGTAATCATTTTGATGTAACTATCAAGAAAATAGTATAGGATGCATTTTTAAATTTATCATATTTAATCTATAATTTAATGACTTAATTCTAAAAATTACTCAAAAAATAACATTTGGAAATTAATATTTAAAATTTTGTTTTGAGTTTCTCTCTCAGAAGGCAGGACCAGACATTCTGAACAAATATCTTAGTGTCAATAAGAAATAAAGTTGGTTAAATCTCTGTCTCTGTCTGTCTGTCTTTCTGTCTCTCTCTCTCTCTCTCTCTCACACACACACACACACACACACACACACACACACACCCCTTATAAGAAATACATGGATACTGACTGAAGTACACAAATGAAGTAGAAAATAGAAACCTAGAGAGGTAAGCAACTTACTAATTTGTTAGCTGCTCTCAGGGAGGTTTTGGACTTCCAGTTTTTTGAATTGGTATATATGTTACTAGGGATAGGAGACAAAAGCCAGGACATATATCAGTTGAGATAACACACAAGAAAAGCCTCTCTAAAGCCTAAGTCCTGGGGAGTGACATGCTTAGTGAATGAGAGAAGAAAAGACGCTTTAAACAGAGGGGGAAGAAAAACAAACAAACTTTACTGCCTTGAATTTAGCACTGCGGCTATGGGAGGTGTGTAAATTGTCCCATGAGAACTCAAAGCCTCAAACTTACTATTATATATGGAATAGATTTATGGTGTCAATTTGTTATATTTCTGGTTCCAGGCATTCTTAAGATGAAAATTGTTTTCAGATTAGTTCCTGGTTGATAGTGGTTCCAGACAACTGGCAGATGCAATAAGTTTCTCCCTAAAAGAAACCCTCCTTTAATATGGGATCCAAATAATTTCATAGATAAGATTTTATTAACATAAATCCACAATAACACATCAGAAAATACATGGGGGGGCATTATGAATGAGACAATATGACCAAGCAGAAGTAATAGAAAACAAAATCAGAAATCAGACTCAGTGTTTTCAGATTTTAGAAGGATGTCAAATTATAAAACCTGTGTGTGTGTGTGTATGTGTGTAATAGATACATAGAAAGGAATAGGAGACTATAAAAAGAGCCAAATGAAAAAATAATGTTAAAATTAGCAATCTAGTGAATAGCAGATTGGATATGATAAAAGGAGGAATTCATGAACTGAAGGGAGAAGTGAAGAAATTACACACACACACACACACACACACAGTGGAAGTAGGAATGTAGTATATGCAAGAGATATTAATAGATATGAAAGATAGTTTGGAGAATCTAATATATATCAAGACAGCTTTCTTATCTATAAACTGGGTTTATCTTACTATTTTCTTTGTGTGTGTGTCATTTAATGTCTTTCAAGAAAGGATTAAAAATTCCTCTAAGATATTCTCTAGAAAAATATTTTGAATTTTGAGTTAGTGTTACTTATTGATACCTTCTTCTAAAGCTGACCCATAGATTAAATGTCATTCCGAAGAAAATTGTAATAGGTTTCATTATGAAACTTGACAATTAGTAAAATTAATGAAGAGCATAAATTATCAAGAAGAACCAAGACACATTTAAAAAATAAATATGCTTAGGGGTTTTTTTTGGCCAAACCAAATAGCAACAGTGTTCATCTAACTTGAATAGTTAAGACAATGTGGGATTAGCACAAAGATATTCAAGAAAGAGTCAAATGAAAAAGAATCTACAAACAAATCCAAACAAATATGACAACTACAAAATAGAAGGGGCTTTGCAGCTCGTTGAGGGGGAAAAATTGGTTATTAATCATGCTTTGGGAACAAATGATTATACATGTGAAAATACTTGAAATTTATGGCTATGGTACTCTCAGATCAATTGTAGTTATAGTAAAAATTTAAGTGTGCAAAATGAATCTTTAAAAATTTTTAAAGTAAATAATAGGAGAATATGATATAAGGAAAAATATCTAAGCAATGCATCAACGATAAACAGTAGAAAAATATGTGCAAACCATACAGGATAATACTGAGAAATGTGACTCATTATATTAGATTTTTTATATCTAAATATTCCATAAAACACAGATAAGTCATAAACTTCTCTTCATTAATACACACTTGAAGAGCTATGTAACACATACATAGGTGACAAAAAATTCGTATCAGGATATGTGAAAAATCTATTCACAAACTAAAATCTCTATGATCACCTGAAAATGAGCAAAAGGCATAAATGTTTTCCAGAAGAGGAAACAAGAATAGTTAATAAACCAATAAAAATGCATCTACTATTACTGGTAGTGAAAGAAATAGAAACTTAAAATACCATTTCAAGTTGATCATATTGACAAACCCTAAAATATTCATAAATCAAGTTATTAGGGTATTTAGGCCAGCATTTGTAGTTTTGTCTGCTAGTAAGAGATAAGTTAGTACACTGTCTTTGTGAAACAATTTGTCATTACAATTTCTAAGTTTGAATATGTGCATACCTTATAACCTGATAATTTTACTACAGGAATAACATTCCAGAGAAGTTCTTAATGTGGCTACATTTCTTATAACAGCAAAATTCAGAAATAATCCAAATGTCCACTGACAGAGCAGTGAATATGTAAATTGTGGTATATTCATACATGGGAACATTTTACAGCATCAAGAGGCAAAATTAATGATATAATAGAAATGTAAAATGAGAGACTCAAGAATGTGGTTACTGCATATGGATGAGGTATGAAATGGGGAGGAACACGGGTTTGAGAGTCATTATTACTGTTTTCTTGAGATAAATGTACATATACTTGCTTCTTTTTCTTTTTGATGACCCATACATATTTGGCCATGCATCTCCTTAAAGATTTGCATTAAATCACGAGGTTTACCAGGACAACATTAATGTGTTGGTTTACCTACAAAGCCAAGTATATAATACTTGACACATAATTACCATACAAAAATGGTTGCTGAATAGTCTTCATTATTTAGAAACTATTTTTGTTTAACAGTTTCCAATTAAATTTCTCCCCTTCCATAGTGAACCATTGGTAAACTTTCCTACCCTAATAGGAATTTAAAGACAGATATTTCTTATTTTTTAAGATGCATAGAACAGTGGTATTATAGATTTTTGGGTCAAATATATTAAATCATCACGATTTTCCAGAACTTCTCATCCCAACAGTGCTGTTCTCATATATTCTTCAAACCTCCCAGAATAAGGACTATCAATGGGGTTATATGGAATATTAGTGGGGAAAGATATAGAGAGGCAGACAGATGTCCAGGATCCTCATACTCATGAATAGAAGGAAATTATATATTTTAAAGAGAAGACTATAATGAAATGGAAAGAATGAAAAATAAACGAGAATGAAAACATCCCCCACATATACTGCTTCCTCAAATAAACTGCTCCTCATTACTATTCTGAAATGGTTTGCTTAAAAATCAAAGAGGAATTCTCATAGGACCGGATCTTTGACATTTAAAATATTTTTTCTTCTTGTCTTCTTCCTCTGTATTGAGTCATCAGAACATTCTATCCTCTAATCCAGTCATATGGAATGTTTAATTGACTTTATCTTGGGTTTTAAAATAGCTTTATAATGTAGGAATCATAATGGCTTTCTATGGCTCCATATCACAGGTTTGAATTCCAACTCTTTGTCTTTTTTTTTTTTTTAAGATTTTATTTATTTGTTTGACAGAGAGAAAGAGATCACAGGTAGGCAGAGAGGCAGGCAGGTGGAATGGGGGAAGCAGGCTCCCTCCTAAGCAGAGAGCCTGATGTGGAACTTGATCCCAGAACCCTGAGATCATGACCTGAACCAAAGGCAGAGGCTTAACCACTGAGCCACCCAGGCACTCCATATCCTTGGTTTTTATTAACCTCCTTCTTTAACAGAAGGACCTCAAATCATATATTACATCTGGTCTTAATCTGCAAGTAGAGACTATTCTTTCAGAAACAAATGAGTTTATAACTCTTCCTGGTTCCTATTTGGCTTTCTTCCTGACTTCTCTTCTTCAAGTCCTAGTTCTCAATGGAATCTTTTTTTTTTTTTTTTAATATTTATTAGAGAGAGAGAGAGATCACAAGTAGGCAGAGAGACAGGCAGAGATGGGGGGAAGCAGGCTCCCTGCCAAGCAGAGAGTCTGATGCCTGAAGCGGGGCTTGAGCCCAGTACCCTGAGATCATGACCTGAGCCAAAGGCAGAGGCTTAACCTGCTGAGCCACCCAGGCACCCTGGAATCTTTGTTCTAATGAAATTGTTTTTCCAATTCTAGTTTCTCCCTCATTTTTTCAACCTTTGGTTTTTGTTAAACCAATTTATTTCCTGAATCATAGCATCTTTGTTTTTACTTACTGCTTTGGAAACACAACACATATGCACATATGTACGCACACACACAGTCTCCTATCAGTGATCATTTGGCACATTCCTGTGATAGTATTTCATGAGCTTATAGATTAGTGTTTTAAGATGTCCATGTCTCTTTACTTTGTACAACTGCAGCCAGAATGCCAGCCATATAACCTCCTTACCTTTAGTATTTTCCAAACTGTGGTCTCATATCAGTCTCAACTTCCTCTGTGACTTTTAATGGGCACTAGTCAATCTCTAGGAACATTCCCTCTAATGTTCCTCATTGAACTGAAGAGAGAGAGGGGGAATTGCATATCTCCTTTCTTGTATGAGATGTAAAAAGGAAAATGCCACAAGATTCCTAAAAAATTCCTCTGAGAAGTCTTATTGCTCATTTCTTTACCCACAAACCTCTTACTTGCCTTATGAGAGTATTATGAGTCAAAAGTCACTAAATGGGTTTTAGATCCTGCCATCATGATCTGGGCTATATGGCTGCCATTCTAACTAGGCAAATAGAAAGTAAAGAAGGTTATACTTCCAGTGATGAGTCACTGATAGGTACAGAAGTACCTATTTCCAACTGATCAGATGTGAAACTCTTTTAGCAAACAAGACTGGGTTTATATTAGTTTACCCAAATGTAGATAATAGACAAATGTCTGATGGTTGAAACAAGAATCACGCATGGCGACCTAGAGGAAATGCATTCACTGTGAAATACAAGCGTACTTGTCACTTTTATGCACTTAGCTTTTGTGACTTCTCCCAAAACTAAGACAGAACATATCTACTTTTAACATCTTATTAGGCATAGATAACAATGTAAACACCTTTCAGTGCATATAGTGGAAGATAACTGGTCTTATATTAAGAGAACCGACTATGGTATTGGGTCTGTTATTAACTCAGAGACCTTGGAGAAGTTACTTAGCCATTTCATACCTCCACTTCCTCATCTGTCAGAAGGAAATAGCATATCTACTTTATTAAAGCTAAATGCTGACAGATAGGTTTACAATAAGATGGTTATGGGATGTAATTCTAGAATATGTACTTTTCTGTCTTGCAGTTTGAAGTATCACTAGTACAAGTGACCACTGAGCTTATTGAATTAGCCAACCATATTATTAAATGTCAAGTTATGTACCTGTCCTTTGATTTGTTTGGCAAGGATTAGAAAGGGCAGAGAAGTATGTCTTTTGCTAAAAACGGGCAAAAATACGAGTTATTGTAACCATTCTTAAGCTTATATTTTACATATACTTACCTATATTTCACATTTAAAAAATCATAACATAAAATGCTTTCTTTCTAGAATTACAGTTGTTTATATTAGTTGTTTATCATGACAAGTCTGTGTCTAAAGGATGACCTTATCAGGTGCAATAGACATTATGTTTGATTTCCTCAAATCCATGTTACTTCTCCCTGATTGCATAGCCATTTAGGCGATGAGGTAAAGTTCCACAGTTTAGGCTTGATTAATCTAAGCCAGTCATCATCATCCAACAGGTTTTGGTAATAGTTGGTTTCAGAAACCCAGCTCTAAGCATGCGAGTGATTGCCATTCCACCACGACTTTATGAGTGGACACGTGACCTCTCTTGAGCCATTAAAATTGGTAGAAGGGGATGTTTCAGGATTAGAGAGAGAGGTTTTTGCCACTCCCTTGTGGCAGGTGAAACTGAAGAAGCAAGGACTACCAGACATCCTCCTACAATCGCAAAGGGGAGTAGACTCAGGATGAAGCTGAAATGCTGGACTGCAGAGTGTCAGACTAGAAAGCTGCAGGGTCCTCATTGACTTTTCTGAAGGGCTTTTCCACTGGCCAGTAGAATTATGAACCAGTAGAATCTTTTGTCTTTAGTCATCATCATGAAAAGCAAAAAGAGCTCCTTCTGTAGGATTGTGTTCTTTTGGTTGTCTCACTCGTATCCTGACGTGGGCACTCAAATCATACAAAAGGGGCTTATGTACATATTTATTGAAATACATCATCTTCTTGTTTGTTCTAGATAAGCCTTTCCATTTCAGCAAAATTTATGTTTTGAGTGAGGATTTTATTATTTTTAAGCAGATAGCTTTTAAAATGTATGAGTTCTTAAAATATGAAAACAGCCCAAGACTATAAGGCTTGTAGTCATATTGCATGGTATTTTTATATTCATTTTGCATATGTATATTTTAAGAAGTCACTGCTAAAATTATCTGACTAAGAGCTATTATTTCAGGTCACCCACATATAGGCTTTATCGTCACCACTGTTTTTATCATGGTACCATAAAACTCAGTAATCTGTAACCTTCACTTTACCTCTAATACGACTTCATTATATTCTCCTACATTCTCTCAGATCACACCTTTTGTTTCTGACAAACCAAATATTGTTTAAATATTTTTTTTCTTTTCATCCTTTAAGATTTTACTATATATATAAAATATAGGAAGAGAATGTGTGTGTGTGTGTGTAAAATATAAATATATTAGTTTGGAAGAGAAGACAAAAGACACACCAAACAGAAGAGAACCCCCCAAAAAATGTAAACAAAAATGTTTGCTAAAAGTTTTTAGTAAACTTCAACATAAAAAATGACAGATTGGGCTTGAAGACATTATACTGAGGGAAGTAAACCAGTCACAGAAGAAGAAATACTGTGTGATTTCACTTATATGAATTAAAATAGTCAGACTCATAACAGCAAAGAATAGAATGGTGGTTGCCAGGGGTTGAGGGGTAGGAGGAAATGAGGATAAAATTTCAATTAATCAAGATGAAGTACAACATTGTCCCTATAGATACAATGCTCTATTGTAACTTAAAAATCTGTGGAGAGGGTAGATATCAGTTAAGTGTTCTTACCACAATACAATAAGTTAAAAAAAAAAAAAAAGAAAGAAAATCTAATGATAATTTCTGTTAAGAAAAAAAATTTCTGTTATGTATTTAATATTTTATTTATTTGAGAGGAGAAAGTGTGCGAGTATGAGCAGGGTGGGAAGGGGCAAAGGGCGTGGAAGAAGCAGGCTCTCCACTGAGCAGGGATCCAGCCCGGGGTCCTCATCCCAGGACCCTAGGATTATGACTCAAGCAAAGGCAGATGCTTAACTGAGCCACTCAAGCATCCCAGCATTCACATTTTAGGGATAGAA
This sequence comes from Mustela erminea, assembly GCF_009829155.1. Lineage (NCBI taxonomy): Eukaryota > Metazoa > Chordata > Mammalia > Carnivora > Mustelidae > Mustela > Mustela erminea. Next base: position 91,253,293 of record NC_045618.1, read on the forward strand.
AACTGGAGGCTTGAAGACATTCACATCATCCCCAGGTGATAGTTATTAAGAAGTAGGGTCACCATAACAATCCAGGGCTAATCTAATTCTGAATCCAAGGTTTTACCTTGTGCTTTCTGTTTCCCATTTGGTTGCATGGCTTCATCTGTTGTTGGGAAACAGTTGACTTTTGACTACATCTTGCTTCACAAATTTCATTCCTATATATCATATAGGCAGTTAGGTCAGGCCTAGCAAGGTATCTTCCTGTTTCTTCTAACCCTTACCAGATATTTTCCACTGCCTGACACATGGAAACGTGTCAGCTGGCTCAAAATGGAAACCCAGAAGTCCTCCTTAATTCCTCAGTTGCTGTGCCATCCTTTGGAGAGGAAAAAAAATTATACCTTTCTTACCCTCAATCCAATCTATCTATCAGGTGTTGCTTAATATTTGCTAAGATTACTGGGGTGCCTGGGTGGCTCAGTGGGTTAAGCCTCTGCCTTCGGCTCAGGTCAGGGTCTCAGGGTCCTGGGATCCAACCCCGCATCGGGGGCTCTGCTCAGCGGGGAGCCTGCATCCCCCTACCCTGCCTGCCTTTCTGCCTACTTGTGATCTCTCTCTCTGTCAAATAAATAAATAAAATCTTCAAAAAAATATTTGCTAAGATTACCATAAATTGTCACAGTGATGTAATTATTTCAAAGTTTCTGGCCAAATGGTATTTCTCAGTCTCCACCGAAGTGTATTGCTTTACTTTTTAAAATCTTTGAAGATTGTTTAGGAAGTATAAAACGATTTCATAGGACCTCTACGTCCCCATATACTGAAGACATATTCTCTTCTTCTCTGAAATAATCTCTGTTTACTCCTAACTCTGCGATTTCGTGTATCTTTTGCTTTCTCTCATGTTAGGCTGGAAAAATGCTGGAAAAAGTATTGTTTAAATTGTTAACCTCTTCTCTCCTGAATAGAAAATTATGAAATTTCTCATAAGTTATTTGATAATGGTTTTGTCTAGTTATTTTTCTAAGCTTACTCTTACAGACCCAAGCATATAGTACCAAGTGTGATTAATGATCATAATAGATTAATTAGACAAAATGGGAACATATTACTTAAACAGTTTGGCTTGTTATATGCTATAGGACTGTGCCTATTTGGAGCTCAAAAGTAGAATACAGTCTTTGCTTCTCTCATTTATTATTTTCAACATCTGTGTTCCTTATTATCCCATTTTGTAAATCTGATTATTCAAAGGAATCAATAGTACTTTCATTATTGCTTGGCTTTTCTATAAAGTATCTCATTTTTTCTTCCCAATTCCTATCAGTCAAAGCTCCTCTTTCTTAAGTAATAGTTCAGTGGAACTCAATCTTTGTTAAATAAGCAATATACTATGTGAAATGTAATTCTTGCTAATGAGCATTAAAGCAAATAACACAAATACATCCTTTCAGGAACATTCTAGAAATAATAAGTAGAAGAATATCTATCATGCATGAATTTTCATAAGGACATTAGAATGTTGAAATTGAAGCCTGATGTGCCCCTGTAAACACTTAAGAACTTCAGAGCACCTGAGTGGCTCAGTTGATTAAGTGCCTGACTTTGGCTCAGGTCATGACCTTGCTTGCAGACCTGGGATTGAGCCCCACATCGGACTCCCCACTGAGGGGGTCTGCTTCTCCTTTCTCTCCCCCTCCCTGTCTCCCTACCCTTCCCCCCACCCCACCTCCACCTTGTGCTCTCTGTTTCTCAAATAAATAAATAAAAATCATATATATATACACATGCACATATCTATACGAACTTAGTGATACTTTCTCTACAGTCTAAATAAGGGTTTATGGGTTTTTTCCTACTCTTTTGACTTTTTAACAACAATCATGAGAATCAGTCATTACTTTTCAAAGGCTCTTTAGAAGTTCTAGAGGAGAACATAGGCAATAACCTCTTCGACATTGGTCACAGCAACTTCTTTCAAGATACGTCTCCAAAGGCAAGGGAAACAAAAGTGAAAATGAACTTTTGGGACTTCATCAAGATAAAAAGCTTCTGAACAGCAAAGGAAACAGTCAACAAAATAAAGATGCATCCCACAGAATGGGAGAAGATATTTACAAATGACACTACAGATAAAGGGCTGATATCCAAGATCTATAAAGAACTTGTCAAACTCAACACCCAACAAACAAATAATCAAGTAAAAAAATGGGCAGAAGACATGAACAGACAGTTCTCCAAAGAGGACATACAAATGGCTAACAGACACATGAAAAATTGTTCATCATCATTAGTCATCAGAGAAATTTAAATCAAAACTACATTGAGATACCACTTTACACCAGTTAGAATGGCAAAAATTGACAAGGTAAGAAACAACAAATGTTGGAGAGGTTGTGGAGAAAGGGGAACCCTCTTACACTGTTGGTGGGAATGCAGGGTGGTACAGCCCCTTTGGAAAACAGTGTGGAGGTTCCTCATAAAGTTAAAAAATAGAGCTACCCTATGACCCAGCAATTGCACTACTGGGTATTTACCCCAAAGATACAGATATAGTGAAAAGAAGGGTCACATGCACCCCAATATTCATAGCAGCAATGGCCACAATAGCCAAACTGTGGAAAGAGCTGAGATGCCCTTCAACAGATGAATGGATAAAGATGTGGTCCTTATGTACAATGGAATATTACTTAGCCATCAAAAAGGATGGATACCCAGTTGTGGTTTTTTTTTTTTTTTTAAGATTTATTTATTTGACAGAGAAAGATAGCAAGAGAGGGAGCACAAGCAGGGGGAGTGGGAGAGGAAGAAGCAGGCTTCCCGCTGAGCAGGGAGCCTGATAGGGGACTTGATCCCAGGACCTTGTGATCATGACCTGAGCTGAAGGCAGACACTTAAGACCTGAGCCACCCAAGTGTCCCATAAATACCCAATTTTTGCATCAACATGGATGGAACTGGAGGCGATTATGCTAAATGAAATAAGTCAAGCAGAGAAAGTCAATTACATGGTTTCACTTATATGTGGAACATAAGGAATAACATGGAGAAAGCATGGAAAAATGAAGAGGGGGAAATCAGAAGAGGAGATGAACCATGAGAGACTATGGACTCTGGGGATCAAACTGAGGATTTTAGAAAGGAGGGACATTGGGAGATGGGTTAGCCCAGTGATGGGTGATAAGGAGGGCATGGATTACATGGAGTACTGGGTGTTATATACAAACAATGTATCATGGAACACGACATCAAAAAGAAATAATGTACTGTATGCTGACTAACATAACACAGTAAAACAAACAAACAAATAAAAGGCTGTATAGCTTTTGATGCACCATCTTCTCCTCTGTCAGATTATTCTATTATTAACCTTCCTCCTTTCATGAGGTTCAAAGTTATAAAGCATGTTATAGTTAAACTGTATAAATATGTACCAAATACTAATATGAGTACTAGTTTAATAGTTGATAAGTTTTCAGTCAAAAGACTAAATCAACATAATATTTGCCAGAGCAATATATGCATATAGAATTAACATGAATAAATAAACTATTGTAATTGTATGTAACATTTTTATATAAAATTATTTCTTTGGCTTTCAGACTGTTTACTAGTGGTTTTTCCATATCTTGCTCTTAATTTGAATGTTGTTTTAGGACAGGGTTATAATACTGTAGCATTTTATGAAACCTTTGCAATATGTGCATACCTGTACACAGTTAAGCACTTCCAATTGAAAATGGAACATCCATTAGCATTTTACAGTAAAAAACTTCTTATCAATCAATCATTTATTTGAGGCTAATGACTTTATACATGGCTGGAAGAATAAAATCTTAATACTGGAAATGAACTTAAAAGCCATTTTTAAATTAAAATGGGTGAGCTATTAATTGGTACTGTTTTACCTTAATAACATTTAATATTGGGGTAAGTGCTCTATAAATTTCAAATCAGCAATTGAGGTGAAGTAGCAAAAGTCAAGCATCATAGTATGGTAAAAAAATAAATAAGTAAAAAGTAAAAATGAAAAAACAAGAATAAAAACAAACTATCAACAACAAACAATTTTAAAATATTTGGATTTGAAGTCTAAAAAGTATGGATCTTCATACTGGCAATACCTTTGGCTGCATATACAGCTCCGAGCCAGAGTCCTTTTACTGTCTGTATGACTAAAATATTTCAACTGTGAAAGTTATCTTCGTTTTGGAAAGATTTGTGTGTTGGGGGGCAGAAAGTATGGGGGTAGCCAATAATCTCAAATGCAATTACTGTCTCTCACTCCAGAAAGGCCAGTTGCAGATAGGAGTGAATTTGATATTCCAGCATAGTATGGAGATATTTATGGTTTTATGATATCAAGAATGATATCTTACTGAAAAAAGCCATATGGCCAAAAGAAAAAGATGTTTAAAAAAAAAATTCATCCTCCTTTCATCTTTGCTTATGGGTTGATTATTAAATGCTTTTTTGAAGTATCAAAAGAAGTTTTACTTTTCAGGAACTCCATGTTAAAACATCTAGACCTTTTCTCAGAGGTTTGTTTTTTTTTTTTTTTTTTCAGCAGAAGCTTCTTGTAGTATTTAATATTAATTCAGACTATGACCAGTCTGTTGGAAGAAAACCATCTGAATGGTCCTAAATTCATTCTCACTTAACGTAATTTTGTTCATGACCTGTGTCCTAAGAAAACCACCTTTCTTTCGTCTTAACTTCTTCTTTAGGAATCTCTTCTAGCTTTAATCACACACAGATTACATTAGGACATCCTTAAGGAGCTTTTATTTTTTCATTTCAGGTAGTATCTGCTTTGTTTTCATGGCACTGCAATATCATGGCCTGTCCTTATTTTCAGATCAGTCCTCATTTAGTGGGGAGATGCAGGTGGTAATGTTGGCAATATTTCTCCTCTGTGTGTGGCTTTTACAAAATTTAAGGGGCTGTACCTTACGTTGGGCAATCTGCCATCAGTCACATTTATTGCATAAACTTGCAAGGTCAGCAATCACTAAAATGCATGCAGACAAAATTAGCTGGTGTTGCTTCTTTCTGAAGAAAACACAAATAACATGGCTGTTAGTAACTACCTCTTTGAGAGTTCAGAGTAACATTTTTTTTTAAAAAATCTGTAGTTGAGAGGAAAATGAAAGACTGGATAGAATCACTCAGCAAAAAAGTCTGACAGTTTGTTGAACCTCATAGAGATAGATCATCTTAATGAACTCAAAGATTCTCAATGAAGGAAAAAAACACCTCTTTCAAAAATTGGCCAAAAAATCTTAACTATGAAAATACACTGAAATCTATATCCCTATCTATGTTTTAATAAGACAAGAATGTAAGACATTGCATGATCCTTGTACATGTTTCTAGTCCTTTAATTAACTCTCAGATTTCCTTTGCAAATAAGAATTACAGTCTTTTTCTAGACTTCTAACTTTCTTAATTCTTCATCATTAAGAGAATCCATCAAATCTACTACATAAGATTGGGAACGTTTCCAAATTTTATAGCTGTCTTTTATCTTGAAGCCAAAACATTTTATGAGTCTCTTGGTTCTAATGTTCTTAACTCAGTTGAATATCTGAGCATTTTAGATGAGAGACATTTTTATCACTTTGACAAAAATGGCAACTTTAATTTTAATGACTCCATCAAAAATTGATCAAGTATGTTGTTTTTGTGAGGCCTTTTAAGAAAAATGAACTTACTAACCGATAATGTTAAAGACCCATCCATTTTGGCTTAAAAACTCCCCTTCAGCTCAACACACGAATTAACTATTTCTTTACATATGACATCTTTTAAAAAATGAATCTGAATTGCAGTTAGAAATTCAAAGTGAAGTTTCCAATAATAAGCTCACTTTTTTGCAATTTATCATATAATCAGGTTATCAAAAAATGTATTCCCTATCTCTATTTATTTTACATTAATCCCTTTTAAGTACAGAGAGATTATTAATGTGAATGAAAGTACTTTTGTAATTTCAGTAATTTCTTACCTTTGTTAAATAATGCTTGAATGGCTCCTGATATTTTCAATACTTTTATGGAAGAGATGATTTTTTAAAATTAAAGTATGTTGACACACGATGTTACATTAATTTCATGTATACAGCACAGTGATTTGGTAAATCTCTGTTATGCTATGTTCACCACAAGTGTAGCTACCATCTGGAAGAAGTTGATTTTTTTTTAAGCTTTTATTTATTAGAGAGAGAGAGAAAGAGAGAGAGGGAATACAAGCAGGGGGAGTGGGAGAAGGAGAAGCAGACTCCCTGCTGAGCAGAGAGCCCAATGAGGGGCTCAATCCCAGGACTCTGGGACCATGACCTGAGCCGAAGGCAAAAGCTTAACAACTGAACCACCTAGTATCCCCGAGGTAATTTTTTTTTTTTTTTAATTGAAAGGTTTTTTTTTTTTCTGTATTTTTGTACTCTGGTTTAAAATTGAGTAAAAGGCCCTTGTGAGATTATTTCACGGACAGTGCCCAGAAAAGTGCCTTGCACAAAATGTGCATTTGGTATCTAGAGGTTCAGTTTCAAAAGTGAAAAGAAATTTTGTATTTATATAGTCCAAGTCTTAGTTAACTTTGTAACTAAAATATTTGATAATGCAAGAAATTAATTAACTTGCCCAGCTTGAGTGTTAAGTCTAGGACTAAGGTCGGAGCACACACAGACTGCAAGTCCTTGTCATTCTATTGTTTTCCTTTTGCTTATGGTTGAAATTATCTAAACCTTTTGGTTTTTTGGTTGGTTTATTGCTATTGTTATTAACATTATATTTTTAGATCTTGTGAATTTGGGGGGTCATTTTCCTCTAAGTATGCAAGTATCTGGTGTTTGCAGTGCTCCTCTACTTTTTACATTTGTCTCAAACTTAACTTATTTGATACTTTTTAAAAGGTAACCCCCCTTTGACTAGCAGCTATATTCCAAGCTTTTGTGTTAATTCTTCACTTACATGATTTCATTTAATTTTTACATAAAATATATTAGATGAGGTCATTGATGCTTAGGTAAAAGGGCTTTCTCATAAACATATAGCTAGTCAGTGATAGAGTCACAATTTTAGGTGTGTTCTTTGTAGCACGATGTTTGCAGTGGCTCAACAGCCGACGGGTACGTACCAAGTTACATTTGTGCTCCTGCTACCATCCTACTCTAAAAAGTTTGTCTGTGTCCTGGGATATGGAAATCATTTCCTAACTTGTTTCTCTTCCACATTGGCCAGCATTAGCCAGGATAAATAATTATTTGCTAATATAAATTTAATCATGTGACCCATTCTTGGCTTTTTTATGTATGTGGGGTTCTTTTCCCCCTCTCTGTCTCACTTCAACATTGAGGCTAATTTTGGAAGATAAGGAGGTAGCTAGGCAAAGAAGAGGGAAAATAACACCGAAGGAGGGGTGCCTTAGTGGCTCAGTCAGTTAAGCCGCTGCCTTCAGCTCTGGTCATGATCCCAGGATCCTGGGATCGAGTCCCGCATCGAGATCCTTGCTCAGTGGGAAGCCTGCTTCTCTTTCTGCCTCTGCCTGCCTCTCTGGCTGCTTGTGTGCTGTCTCTCTCTCTCTCTCTGTCAAATAAATAAATAAATAAAATCTTAAAAAAAAAAAAAAAGAATACTGACGGAACAGCCAATGCAGAGTCCTCACATATCCAAAAGTCTAGTTGTTTTGAGGATTTTCAAGTATAGTGTGAGATTTTCAAATTTGTCTTTGAAGAGATATGGGTTAGTATGCTTCGAGCATAGGGGATCAAAAATGTTTGAAACAAGATTCCTATGGGCCTGTGTGCCATACTAGAATTTTATATATGACACATAATTTGATATATATTTTATAGAGACAATTATGGTGGCAGCAAAATGAAAATATAGAGGACATGTTGTCTTGTGATAAGAGGGAACAAAAATTCCTTTTATGAAGCTGTTGTATTAATGTATGTAAAATAGAGTGAAATAGTGAATTATGATAATGGTAGTGAGGAACAGGTGCAAACATATCTAGGTATTAAGGACATTGAATGAAGAGAACTTCATTGATTAGATGAGAAAATTTTATCCTAATTTTAGGTGTCATTACTGTCTAAGTATTTCATTAATTAAGAAGTAGAGTTACTGATGCAGGTTATAAAACCACATATTTTAATAATGTAATCTCAAAAATGGTAACTTAAAGCAAACATCACTACGCATGCATGCTCATTTTGAAACTTTCATTTCTGTATTAAAATACATTTCTCTTCTGTTTATTCATTTTTGATATATTGAGATAAATTTCAACATATATTGCCCTTAGCTCCAAAATAAATTAGAAGTGTGCATAAATGATTTACCAATTTGGCTTCTGTGAGTTAAATTTCCATTTTATTTCTTATTGCTCACATCCCTTATAGTGCTACCAATTCTCTTCTTTCTTGACATGACTTGGTTGAAGTTTCCTGTGCATGAATAACTTTTTCTAAAATTGTTTAAGATGGAATTGAATGGAAAGATACTTAAAAGAATCAGAGATTCTATAATCTGTTCTTTTACCTGCTATCAAATAACAGTATGGCTTTGTGCAAATGCTTTTTTATATTTGAGCCTTTGAAATGAGATCAAATAACAGTGCTACCTGCCTTGTAAGACTATTTTGAAGACCACACTAAATAATATGTGTGAAAAAGCTTTGAAAATGGCAAAGAACACACATAAAATTTTTAAGTTAGCTTTTATTTTATTCTGAGGTTAGTTACACCAATGCAGAATCATTTAGCTAATGCATATAATCAACCTAAAGAAGAAAATTAAATTGTACTCTTAGAGACTTAAAGTTCACAGAGCTAATAGCATTTAGATTAAATTTAAATGCACACATTTTTAGTTATAAAGGAAGTTACAGTTCCCTTGGTCAAACATCAAAATCATAGACTAGAACGTATTGAAAAAATAATTAACACTAAACCCCTCACCCACACACATATGTGTTGGAGTAGGAATGTATTGCCTATAGATATGTCTTAAGATTTGAGGTAAATTTTCTCATTTATAATCTTAAATATCATATTATAAATTCAGTGATGAAATATACATGTATCTCTTTTCCTCATCACTTTGAAAGAGGCCACTCCACAGAGCCACACTCTCAGAGTGCAGGAAGTCAGTTTGCCTTTGAAGAAGGACCAGCCTAAACCTGGCTGGATCATTAGAGTAGTCTCATAAAATATTAACATTAGAAGGTATTCTCATGGCCATCTCTTCCAACCTTAAGCCCTACACAAGAACACCACTTTTGATAGTTACATAGAATGAACCTGTTGGCTAACAGTGAATTCTCAGGCGGACCATACTAATGCAGTGCTATGAAGATAGCATGCTCCTTAATGTACAAAATCTCCATGAAGTTCTTATCCTTCAGTCCATGTCTCTGACCTTAACACCACCACCTCCCTCCTCTTACAAAAGGTTTTGAAGATATCGGCCCTGTTTCTTATTGTTTTCCAAGATAATATTTCCAGTTTTAGTTTTCAACCATTTTTCATTGTAGTGATTGGGATTGGCCATGCCTTCTTTGGGAGTCTGTCCCTAGGTATGTTTTGCAAGAATTCAGAATAAGACAAACAGTATTTCAGGTGTGGTTTGACAAGGACTAAATAATTCACTGTGGCTATTAAACTTGTTGTTCTAGGTATTTCTTTTCTATTAATGAATGCTGAGATTGCAGCTCTGAAACTATTGACCCTTAGGACTATGGGGACAATTAATACCCTAAGTGTATTTCATATAAACTGCCTTTAAAGACATATCCTTCACCCTACACTATAATCGTTTAGTTTTTTAATCTAAGCATCCTTACCTTTGGCATCATTATATTTCATTTTGACAGTCTTGGCCCCTCCATTAAACCTATGGAGACATTTTTAAATCCCAGTTTTGTGTCAGTCATAGATTCACAGATTTAATAAGCACTGTTTCTTATGTCTTCTTGCAAGTCAATATTAAAATGCTGAACAAGAAAAGATCAAGGACAACAGGGTTACTGTCTAATGAAATAATGTATCTGAAAGCGATTTGCAAACACTATTTTATATTCATCTTTGGTTTTGTGTCCTTCCTTCTGTTTTATGCTTCTCCCTTTATAATCCGACCTTATGGAGAATTTCTCCTCTGCAGTCTTCATAGTTTAACTTTCCTTCCAATAACCTCTTTACCATCAGAAATCATTTCTAATTGTATGATACAGATTTTGCTTTTAGAACTTTCTAAGTCCTCTTTTCTTTTAGAAACTTTCTCCCCAAGTGTTAACTCCCTGGGTTTTTTTAGTATATTATTTTCCTTTGTTTGTGGTTAAAATTCCTTAATTTGTATTTTTCAAATGTCTGTTGTATGGAGGTGAGCACGGTTGATGCTGTGGGGCACACAATGATCCGTATGATATTCTAGGGACTCAAAGAGTTTGTAGGCCAGTAGGAAATCTGAGGTTGTGAATTATAAGTGTGCTTTTCTCACTTCCTTTCTCTTAGTTCTTCTCTGGAGTCATTAAGTATGGTTTTAAGCCAGCCCTTATCCCCACAAAGAAGTATTCCTTGTGCTTTTAGATATTTTCTGTACTCCTATTGCTTTTCACCATATTTGCAGTGTTTTCAGCTCCCAGTCTTCATGTGGTCCTTGGATTGTCTAAGATTGCTCCAAAATCTTTTAAGCCCACTGTGAATCTGCTTCACAGTTTCTCAGTAGTTACTCAGGACTTACAGACTCATGTTCAACTCACTGACTTTAGTCAAATATATATATGCGTTAGGGTTTTTATTATAGAGCATGTTTTCTCTCTCACTCTCTTACTCTTTCTATCTCTCAATCCACCTGTATCTATGTACATTAAAATATCCTACCTATGTATATGATATAGTATGCTAATACACACTTAGGTGGGTATGCATAGTTAAGATACTTTATTCATAAATGCTTAAAGTATATATTTCTAATATATACTATATAGATATTTCTATTATATATATACATATTTTTAATACAATTTGTTAAACATTTTGATCAGAGCTTAAAATTGATTAAAAATGAAGAAATCACCACCACCAGAAAAACACAGACTCCTTGTCCACACTACTAAGCATTTTCTTCCACTCTTAAACCACCTCACATTTCCCAAACAACAGAAATCTACATTTTCTTTGGTTATTAACTAAAACAGGAAAATACCAGTTAAGAGCAGGTTGAGACTCTACTCAACCTCAACCCGTAGGGCACTCAACAGTTAGATAAGTTACCGTACCACATTGCTGGTATAAAATCTAACCCCTATCCTGACAATAAATGCCGCAGATGCACTCTAGTACCCAAAGCAAGGAGCAATTCAATCCTTTTGATTCACTACTAAATTTAAATTTTTTCCAGTCTTTCCTGTGAGACACACTGTTAGCCAGTTGTGATTTGATAAAGACCAAATAATTATTATTTTTAAGATTTTATCCATTTATTTGATAGAGATCACAAGTTGGCAGAGAGGCAGGCAGAGAGAGAGGGGGAAACAGGCTTCCTGCTGAGCAGAGAGCCCGATGTGGGGCTTGATCCAGTACCCTGGCATCATGACCTGAGCCAAAGGCAGAGGCTTTAACCCACTGAGCCACCCAGGCGCCCCAGGACCAAATAATTCATTACAGTGTTAAACTTGATGTGCTAAATATTCCTTTTCTATTAATGAACGCTGAGACTGCAGCCTGAAGTTGTTGGTCATTAAGTGTCACTCTAATGTCACTCTAATCTATGTAATGATATACCATTACATAGATTCACATGCAGTTGCGATAAGTAATTCAGAGTGATCCCATATACCCTATGCAGAGTTTTATTCCTAATGGTAACCTTTTGTAGAACTGTAGTACAATATCTAATGTTACAACCAGGGAACTGACATTGAGAAAATCTACTTATCTTATTCAGGTTGTCAGTTTTACTTATACTTGTGGGTATTTACATTTTGTTTCCTAAATTTTATCACATATGTAGGTATATATGTACATAGTCAAAATACAGAACAGTTCTATTACCACAATTCCTCCTGTTAACCGTCTATACTTACCCCCGCCCCTCCCAAGTAAAGCCTGCACCGTGGGTTGTATCTTACTGAAATACAGCATCACTTAAAATTATTTTCTTGAGTTGTTAACAGGAAATTACAAATGCAGTAATAAAATTTTTAGGTCACCAAGATTCATGTTTTATTTAACTGCTGAACTCTTGCTATTAGAGGAAAGGAATGATTAGTAGTTCTCATTTACAAAGTGACATTTACATTAAGCAACAAATTCTCTAGCGGTGCATTACTTTATTTATCATATGATCCTGGGTGTGTATAGTAATGTGTAAACATTTTCCTATAGCTGGGTGTATGGTACACTTTTATTCAATAACACAAATAGATTTCCATATTCAATCAGGATATCTAATTTTTAAATTAGGTTTTCACAGTGCTGGTGATGAGGCAAGCATATTGAATCATAACATTTTTATGGATCTCCCGAATATCTATATATTTCAAAAACCCATTATCAAAAAATAATTTCTGATTTTATTCTATATTTCTGGTCCAAATTTTTTCAAGTTATTTGTGTTAATAAAATAGCATTTCTTATATTATACCCTTATTTTTGGAGCAGTCCACTAATATCATGGCTATATTATGCCAAACAATATATTATTATCAAATAAGTGAGTGACTAAATTACAGTGAAACCATCTAATTCATTTATTCATCATATATTTTAAAACAACTGGCTTTTTGCATCATGTAGATCAAACATCCAGATGACTAAATGTTTAATTTTTAATTATTTTCAACACAAGGTAAATATAATTAAAAACTAATGAGATCACCTCCTTCATGGTATTTATTTGTACCATTAGAGGTAAGATGGAGAAAGATTAGTAATGATGCTTTTTCATGGGTTCATAATTGCTCAAACGGGATCTTTAAATATGAAGGAATACTTAAGATTATGTTACTGCTACCCTTAAAATATTTCAAGGGTTTCTTTAGTGGTTAGTGTGGTAAAACTTAGGGCAACCCTAGGAAGAACTTGCTGAGGGAAACAAAATTATCATATGCCTATAATGAATTTTATTCCAGGTTGGTACTTTCAGATATATGATACCTTGAAATAATGACAACTTTTTGTAATACTGTTTTTCATTTTAAGAGAAAAAACTGAGTAATATGGTCATTGCTGTGATTCCAATCCAGGTTCATAAGACTTTTAAAGTCCTGCCTTTATCGATAGTGAGACTTGAATCAAAGTATATGTTCAGACAACTGATGAGCACTTAGCAAAGACCTTCAGGGGAAGAAAATACCACTAGGATCTAGAAGGGATCGTGGTTCTCCATTTTGAAAAAAATATTCCCTAATAACTTTCTGAGTTTTGCCTATGTTTCCTGAGTTCTTTCAGAGTTTAATGTTGACATTCAAGATAATTGTTGGAGGAAGAACCATATTTCTTGGGAATACATGTACATAAACAATAATGGTTGCCAAATTTTCTAAGACTGTGGAAGAAGGCCAACATAGCAACTACTTGGAACTAAGGGACTGATCAGAATTTCTTATAAAATGTTTTATTTCAAGATATTATCAAGTAGAAAAGGACATCTTTGTAAGATCACACCACAAAATTGCAGTATTAGAATACCAACCTAAAACCTACTATTTTTGGCATTGTGCTGACCGAAATATATAGACTGAAAAACAAAACAAAACAAAAACCCCAAAATTCAGGACCTCCTTTGTGTTTCTTTACTATAGAATCTTATGATGGTTTTCTGAAATCTTCATTTATAATATCAGATATAAGAGCATTGATTTGGAGTGAGCTAGCCTTAGATTAAGAATCTCAGCCCTTGTGAAATAAATCTATGGTTTGACACTAAGTCCTTAGGGAAAAACAAAAAACAAAAACAAAACAAAACAAAACAAAAAGAATCTCAGCATTGCCTGGTGCTAGCTATATGACCCTGCCCAGGGTTAGCTGACTTATGTCTATCCCTACTTTTCATAGCAATGTATAAGAATATGCATTTATTTCATTTGATTCTTGGGAGAATTGGTTTAGATAATAGATGCTTTTTGGAAGCTGGCAGATAATAAGTACTTAATAAAAGAAAAGGTAAGATGTCATTAATAAATGATAGAACCATATATAAAAAGAACTTTGGGTTATTAGAATTTAGAAAGGATTGTAGCAGTTACTATACTTTCCATGCTAAAATGAAGGTGTGGAAATAGTTGATCATTAACCCATTTTTATTGTTAGTATAAAAATTGGAGACATTAATAATACTTTGCTTTTGCTTTATACTACCTCTTTACAGTAGAGAGGGAACATAATCAGAGTTTCAATAACAGGATTCTGGACCTAAACATTTTACTTCTAAGAATTTATTATAAATGTATTAACTGATATGTGTACATAGATGAATACAGACATCGGTTATATCATCTTATAATAAAATCCTGGACATTTGCTTATTTTCAACTAGGACACATTATGAGCAGATTATATTGTATGCATATGATAGATATTCACAGATAGAAATGAATAGGGTTGATGATAGAAAACAGGAGTGATCTTCATGGTGTATGAAATAAAAGGAATAGAGCAAAATAGGTAGATGTATAAAAATCCATACACAGACTCACATTCGTACATGCATAAAGTATTTCTGAAAGGAAGTTCTGAAATTTGAAATTGGTTTCTTCTAAGGGGTACATGTCTTGCTTTGAAGGGAGATTTGCTTTTGTATTTCTTGTATTTTTTATCATGCATATAAAATGTAAAAATTAGCTTAAAATATTCATGGAAAGAAATAAATAGCAAAGCAAACAATAGCTGTCTCAGGATGGTTGGCATATGATTGACTTATATTCATGTGTGTGTGTATGTGGTATATCTGAGTTATTCTCTAATTCTCTAAGATGTATATTTCTTTTGTAATAAATATAATTTTTAAAGAGAAAGAATCAGTTGGCAGATTAATAAAGGTAATTTGAAATGAACTTTATTCCACTTTACCATTAATCTGTGCACTGGTTTTTATCATTTTTGTGTAATTTCAATATAAACTTTAAGCAGTAGCTTTACTTTTTTTTTTTTTTTAGCCCTAATTATCAGCCATCTCAGGACAATATAATCACCTTCTTAAATTTTAACTTTATAAGATTATTCCCACATTTTTACAAATGGAGACAGCAGAAACAATAAACTAAACCCAAATTGTCTTTGTATCATCTTATATTGTTCTTAATAATACCCTTTGGAATTATATTATTCCTCACTTTTGCTTCTGCAGCTAAGATAAGTCATAGCTTAAGTAAAATTAGAATGCCTTTGTTCATTTCAAAAACATTTTTAAAATGCAGCCTATTTTTGCATTGAAAGTGGTAGTAGTTGAATATTAGTTGGCATTATTATGTAGATGTTAGGGGGAAGAAAGTTAAATATTGTGTCCCATAAAGGTAGGTCAGTTATTATTTAGGTTAACAGGACTCCCAGAAATAGGTAGAAATCAACAATCTTCTGACCTAAAGTTAAAATACAAGTCACACATCTGAGTATTTCCTCCATAGACAGAGATGTGTTTAAATAAGTAGATTTTTTTCTTGAAGGAAATACAGCCATCGCAACATAAAACAATTCGCTGCTGTAAGGGCAGGATTTATGAGCTTCAGCCACTGCTGACTGGCCGGCATCATGTGCTGGTACATAGTAGATGATGGTTAAACATTTCTTGACTTTTGTAATTTTTTAACATTAGTCTGCAAGTTGAATTAGTTGAAATGTAAAGAAAATTGAACTATAGATCTTTCTGTTGTTTTAACTATCTTCAATGAGGAGATAAGAAAACGTCTATAGATGGAAGACAGAATGCTGACGTATCTGTTGGAATCTTATGTAAATCTGTTTAAATTTTATTTAGTGATATTCCTGGTGTATTTTGAGATTGATCACACAGTTCACAGCAACTCTATTTTTCAAAGATACTTTATAAACATATTTTGATACACTTTTTTTGTGCTTGTCTCCTTTGAAGAGTCCCTGTAACCATTCAGCCAGGTGTTGGGAAGATATGTAGTAGCTGAGCGTCCTTCTGACACTATCCTCAGAATCAGCTTTGGAGATGCTTTTACCCTGTCCGTCTTCTTCAGCAGCCAGGCAGAGTGCTGACTCCTTCACAGCAGTGAGGAACTCTTCTGGCTCCAGAAGTAAGTTGACTACATTCAGTTTGATTGTTGCCAGTGCTTTTAAAAATAGTTAGAGGAAATCTTGCAAATTAATGTACAAATTAAAACCAGGATTATTCATCACTGCCTATTTCAATTTTTTGACTTTTATCTTTCTGGAGACATAGTTACTACTTTTTATGTTGATAACCTATATCTTTGTGGGGTTTTCTGAGATTTTTTTCAGGATTGCTTCACATGATTATCATGATTCATATTTACAGCTTTGAGACATAGAGAGGGGAGAGATTAAAATAATAATGTTTGCACATGAGCAAATGCAGTCCTCATGACCAGATATTTTATTAAAGTTGCTTATCTAATGAATTAAGAAGATGGAATCAAGTCTCCGGTCTTTTGATTCTTAAATATAGAGTTCCTTTTCTATGACTGTGATCTCCAGTAGTATATGGAGGGTAAGGGACCGGTGCAGGAAATGACATTTCTCTTGATTGGTTGGTTTACTGAGTGATGTGTTCTCTGTGTCCTTGAAGGAGAGTTTATGGCAACTTATAAAAATGCATACTAAAAAATAAAAGAGAAATCACAGGTAGGAATGTGGATTGAAATTGGGACATGAAGGGATTATACCAGATGCGTAATGTAATATATTATACACCACCCCCAGACCAGTTCCCAGCTGCATATTTATCTTTGGGCTTTTTAATTACTAGATATATCAGGCAAATACAATAATTATCTGATTGTTTATATTTATAGGATTTGAAAAGTAAAAACAGTATTTGGGGAAATGTTCAGACTTCCCTAGTTCATGCTTATAATCCTACTGCTTTGCCATTTTTCTAGTTTATTTCATTTAAATTTGATATATTTCTCTTTTCCCTTCTCCCAAATACTTGTATAGGCATCCCTTGCTTCTCTTTGGATATATTTGTGTCAAAATGTCACCATACAAAGTGATTACGAATGCATTTTTATAGACAGTAAAAGTTTGATTTATCCTAGATAATTTATTTTATTAGGTGCTTGGCAATTAAAATTTCCTTGAAGAGAATGGTTAGAACACGCTTAATAATCTTAGTTTTCTTTTACAACATATTAACAGCTTTGATATGCCATCAACAGTTAGGTTTATGTCCTTAAGGGAACAGAGAGACTGTTGTTAAGAATTTATTTCTGAATTGTGGTGCTATCTATTGCATAGTTAAAACAGGGATTCAGTATGTTGTTGCTAATATACTCAAAGTAATGTAGGACCACTTTTAAGACATAAACAAATAGGATATATTAATTTATATTAAAGTTAATTCATTACAACTGTAACTGTAGCATCAAATGATGAGTCTGACTATGCAGAAGATAGATTACAAATCATTATTTTACTGTAGGTTTTATTCTGTGCATATTTTATTACCTTGCATGCTTTTTTTTACATCATTTATTCATTTCTTTTAAAAATTCCTTTCACTGTTTTTGTTCTTGTGTTTTTTTATTGAGTAAAGCAACTTGAGGGAGACATTTCAGATTTTTCCAGGTTTTGCTTTTTTTAAAGAAATGGAGGACCCAGACTAAGCTTGAGTTGATTTCACACATGAAGATACAGAAATATATAAGGTTTGTTTCTTAAAGGCATCCCCACAAGAACCTACAGAGATTTTATATGTCTGAACAATAAATTAGATACTTAATAAATTTTTGTTTTCCACAGATAAAGCGACCTTTCTAAGTAACACGTCTGACTTTATGAATGCTGGTAACATAGGAAATATATTTACTCACATAGATTCTCTAGTGTAAATCACAAGACTAGTGAATTCAAATACATTTTCATTTACTAATGACTATAATCAAGGCCAAAGGATTTACTTAATTAACCTGGCAATAGAAGGCTAAACAGAAATAATTTATATATTGAGAAGGACTCTTCTGAGTTAATGCTTAATTCAATTTTTAAATTACCAGTCCATTAGTCTGCAGAAGTAGAACCTCCTTTTCCCTTTCTATTTTTTCTTTGGAGTAACACTAGGCTGAAAGTCTTGCATGGAATTAATCACCCTGAAAAAAGAGAAAGTAAATACATTCCTAATTAGGTTCCTCAAATTTCAAATAGCTCATTGAAAATTCATAGCACATCCATTAAAATCCCTTTAAAAATAAATGGAATACTAGGAACTTTCTTAGAAAAAGTAAAGCATGGAGAAGTACTAAAATAATGAGGCAGTGGAATAGCTATTCGTTACTCATATAGGACAGTTGAGGTAGTGGTGGTGGTTATGATGCTTATTTTTCTCATTGTGGCATTTTCAATTAGTCTTGGCCAGTAAAATAGTACTTTCGTCTGTTTCTACTGTTCCTTCTTGTTTAACTAAAGCACTGTGATAAAATTAAATAATAAATAATATCTGAACAGGAAATGTGAATGCCTGTCTAAATATATACATATGTATATAATTTACTATATACATAGCAGTAACGATAATCTCTCTAGAAAGCTAATATGCCTTCTAAATATTAAAGATTCTTACTGATATTAAATATATAATTTTTTTTCTGAAACAAATTTCCCTATGTTTAAGACTTGTAAATTATCGCTCTGATAACATTAATAAATATATATATATATATTTACATTTAATACCTTTGGGTATATATTTACATACTTGAAATTATCTTAGATGCTTGAGCCATAAAAACACAGATGGAAGGGGCCCCTGGGTGGCTCAGTCAGTTTAGTGTCTGACTCTTGATCTCAGCTTATGTCTTTATCTCAGGGTCATGAGTTTAAGCTCCATACTGGGCTGCATGCTCTGTGTGGTGCCTAGTTAGGGAAAAAAAAGAGAAAGAAAACAGAAGGAAACTTAGAAATATTGGTAGGAAAAAAAGTAATATGTTAACTATGAATGCTAAAAGGGTTAATGAATTATGTTCAATAGCCCTGAAAGGTAGAGCAAAGAGGAAATATCTGCTCATTTTAAAAAAGAAGAGAGAGTAAAATTCTCAAAGAAAGGAAATTCTAAAAAGAAAAAAAAAAGGCAGACTTTTGAAATGACGCTCACAAATACATGCATTCAGTGCCAGTCAGTTCCAAATTAATTACATCTAATTACCTAAGTGCCTTAAATTTAACAATTTAACATGTTGCTAACTAACCTCTTGGTCATCTTGCCAAATACTCTTTTTTTTTTTTTTTTTAAGATTTTATTTACTTATTTGACAGAGAGAGATCACAAGTAGGCAGAGAGGCAGGCAGAGGGAGAGAGGGAAGCAGGCTTCCTGCTGAGCAGAGAGCCCAATGCAGGGCTCGATCCCATGACCCTGGGATCATGACCTGAGCTGAAGGCAGAGGCTTTAACCCACCGAGCCACCGAGCCACCTAGGCACCCCTCTTTTTGATATTCTTGAGCTCCAAAAATATCACTGTATACCAGAAAAAATAGGAATCATCTTCTCTCCTTTCCCCTTCATTCTACAGATTCTATCACCTAATAGAGTCAAATTTACTTGGAAAAATTTTCTTGAATTTATTCATTTTTCTCCATTCGGGACCATTAGGACCCTGGCCCCAACTACCATACTCTCTCCATGAGGCTAGTCCAGAGGCTTCCTAAATTATCTGCTCACACGCTTTGATGCACCAATTCTGCCTATTCTCCATAGGCAGGCCGAGAGAATAATACAAAGTACAAACTGACATGTCCTACCTTTTTAAAGACCATTACTCTTAGAATATACACAGAATTTCTCATCATGGCTTACTATGCTTGAGTGGTTTAGCACTTTCTAATTGTCCCCAACTTGTTTCACACCGTGCTACTCACCTCTCTTACATCCCAAGTATAGAGGTCACTCAGTCTTTCTTCCACATCATGTGACCTACCCCCAAAGTCTTTGCATGTGGTTATTTCTCCCTCAACAGATCACCATTCCCAACTCCTTTTTGCCTGGTATCTCAACACAGTAGTCTCTGCCTGAAGGTAGACTTTCTTCGGTCATGTCCTGTTACCATATGGTTTCACAGCACTGTATAACTGAAATCCATTTCAAGTTTATGTCTTTTCGTGCAGTTATCTAATGTTGACCTCCCTTTCAGAATGTAAGCACTATAAGGCCGTGATCCATGTCCATTTTGCTCATCATGGAAACCTCTTTTTATTTTTTAGGCGCTATAAACATAGGCCTAGAGCCCCTCTCCCTCTTTTCCCCAGCACCGCCCCACTGTGGGGGTTTCAAGGACATCAAATGTAATAGAATTTTTAAGCATCAAGGATGAAATCTCTTTGTTTGGGGTTTTCTTGATGTCAAAGTTTGACCCAGTTTTATTGCAAGCTTGCCATTCTCAGTTGGTGTTTATTTTTCCAGTGCCTTTATACTGCTACCTTCTCCCCTTCTTAATCTTGCTGCATTCCTCAAGGTCTTAGTTTCTGATAGGTAATGGGTCAAGACCCTGCCCTTATTGTTATGAAGCAGGTAGAAATGAACCCACTTGGAATTTTTGTTTAAAAATAACTATAGATCAATAGGCAAGATCAAGGTAGTACAATGCAAAAATAACTACCATAAGATAACTAGTGATAGAAAGCTACAAATAGTCTTGTTAGCTCAGTGGAAAAAGAAGTTTTTCCATCTGAGATTATGCAAATATGCTACTTAGTATAAGTAGAATTTGAGCCTTAGAGATAGGTTTCAACATTGGAATATTGTTAATGTGCTGATGTATTGTCTCACTTAGGTAAAAATTCCAGAAGCTAGAGAGATAATGCACAGTTCTCCCAAAAGCCCTTAAGTACTGACACCAAAACTAAAAATGTCGTAACTGGCAATACTTGATGTAGAAAGGCCACTGCTCTCTCTGTCTACTGTTAGTGTCAGCTCTGTGGGTTGCTAATAGCTCTTACTGCGATACTATACTATACAATATACTATACTATAGTTCTTACTGTGAAGTGCCCTGGGATGAGGTCGGAATAAATGCTTTGCTTTAGGAGGTAGTGATTACTTTACATTTAGGACCAGGAGAGATTGATGTCATGTGGAGAGTATTCCTGGCAACTGACATTAAATGTATGGCAACAATCTTAATTGCAAAGCATTGGCTATGAAACTCATAGGAAAAAAAAAAAAACAATTTGTACAGACTTAACCCAAATTATTATCCCAGTTATTGTGATGGCCACCCTGTTTCATGCCTAGTTAACTTCCCTTCTATCACTGTAGGCTGCACTGGGAGTATTTTAACATATGTCAGATTTAGAATTCTCTGGGTAAACTGAGGTATCTCAGTTTACATCTCAGAGTGTAGGAGACTTTATAGCAAGGAAAACAACTGGGGGTACCAAGACTTCATTTAGAGAAAAATCTATGATTTACTACAGCAAGAAACTCACAGACTAAAAGAATCCGTGTAGGCCACACTGATTATAAGCACTAACTTAATATTACTAACGACTTATGAAGGGGAATGCACAATGAAATTATAGAACTACATAGAAATATGTGTGAAAAAAAATCGGGGACTTTGTAGATATATCAATACCAGCTGGAAACATTAATAGTTTAGGAAAACCTAGGGATTTTATTTCGAAAAGTGCAAATTTAGAGATCTAAGACAGTTACCTTAGATTATATGGTTTTGACATAGAAGTATTTAATACCTAGAACGTTGGAGAACCCTGAAGATATTTTATCACCCAGAGGGATAAGTAAAACACACCAATTGGGAATGTGAACAAGCAGGAGGAGATAGGTTAGTCTCAAATGATTACCTTTTCCATCATCCTCATTACATAGGTAAAGCTGAATGATGACTGTGAATTGGCAGGTAGTAGCTTAGTTTCATTTGTCTAATTAATCTTAAACCTTCAGTCTTTAGGAATATTGAAGGTGTAATTTACTTGACATACAAAAGCATTTTCCCCCTGTATTTATGTAAAATATCAGGAGCATAAGATTTGGCAACTGAGGTAAAAGCTTTGTTGCTGAGGTGAAAGCAACTTTTTTAAGGTGACTGTTCGTCTTAGTGTCAGGCAATTAATTCTAAATCCATAATAAGAATCTGGCTCTCTTTTTGATCACTTGCATGCAAATATGGACTAATGTTCTAAAGCCTGAAGTTTTAACATACTGTTTAATATCTGAAAAACAAATAACCTTTTAATACCTGCTTACTTATTTATGTCTTGAAGATAGAGTTCCATTACAGGAAAATGAATGCCTTTTAGATTATTTCAATACCTACTACAGTAATGACTTCAATGCAGAAATAATCCACAGTTGAAAACATACATTCATTATTTATAAGGAGACAGAAAAGGAGAGTGAACTTTTTGTAAGGAGAATTCTCTACTTAAAAGAGATGACTGAAAAGGAAGTACTGACACAAATTATATGTAATTGTATATAATTTTAATGTAATATTTTCACTTAAGATTATATTTTGGAACATTTTTCAATATTTCTTGTATGTATCTTGAAATGTAATGGTGAAACTTAAAATTTTAGGTCAGGTTTAGTTAAATAATGATTCTGTTTAATAACTCTAATAATGATGAGGTAGACCTATGGCAATCATGGATTTTGTTGATGTAGTTATATTCAAATGTCTCCAGTCTGGAAGCTGGTATCCACGAATGAGTCACATAATAGTGAGTCCAGCAGAAATCCAACATCTGAATCACTTCTTGGGTTTGTTCTCTATTCATCTTAATATGTAAGCAACTTTTATTAAAGGAATAGAGACATTCTTTAAAATCCTTTGGTAATGCTTTACTGTGGTTTGTGGGCAATTTCTCAGTGGTTTACCTGATTTCATTTGAAGACAAAATCCATATATATATCCATATATATGACTCCTTGTGCAAGGGTATTCATGTATAGGGATCTATAATATCTCAGTATGGATCATAATGATAAATAAGGAAGATATTGAAGAAAATATCCAATAAGATATTTAGTCTTATTTAGCAATCATCAAGTCTAAGTCCAGCTCATCTTTCTCCAGTCTTAGTGTTATCATTATAGTTATTTTTGTCACATGATACCCACATGAACAAGTAATTAGACCTCAGAAATTATCAAGTCTTTCCTCCACACCTAGGCAAGTATTTTGTTGAAATGTTTTTTTTTTTAATGCTTTTGTTTCTCAGGATATTTCTTGAGCTACCTTCAAAAATAAGTGCAGACATTAATAAAATAGAAACTTCAGTCTATAAGACATACCATGATATGAAAAAGTCTAATTATAGATTCAATTCAGTCTCAATCGAAATACTCAGATGTTATTTCATGAATATCAACAAACTGACTCTGAAGTTCATATGGACGGGAACAAGACACAGAATAGCCAACATAATATTGAAGAATAAAACGTTAGGGGACTGGTGCTACCCAACTTTAAAACTTAACTATAAAGCTACTTACTATAAAGCTACAGTAATAAAAAAGGTGTGGGATTAGTGAAAGAATAGTCAAATAGATCAGTGGAACAGAGTAGAGAGCCCAGAAATGGATCCCCACAAATATAGTCAACTCATCTCTGACAGAGGAACAAAAGCAGAACAATGGAGCAGAGAGTCTCTTCAACAAACAGTTCAGGAACAACTGGACATACACATGTAAAAAATGAATCTAGACACAGATCTTAATACCTTCACAAAACTTAACTCAAAATGGATCAGAGCCCTATGTGCTAAGCAGTACAATAAAACATCTAGAAGATAACATGGGAGAAAACCTAGGTAACATTGCGTATGGTGATGCCTTTTGACATAAAACACCTGAGAAACAATCCAGGAAAATAACGGATAAGCTGAACTTCATTAAAGTTAAAAATGTTAAAAAGTTAAAGTTAAAATTCACTTGAAGTTCTCTGTGAAAGAGAACTTCAAGTGAATGAGAAGGCAAGCCACAGATTGGGAGAAAGTATTTACAAAAGACATGTCCAATAAAGGACTATTATCCAAAACATACAAAGAACTTTCAGAACTCGACCATGAAAATACAAACAACATGCTTTAAAAAGGAGACAAAGACCTTAATAGATACCTCACCAAAGGATGTATACAGATGGCCCCCCAAGAAAATATGAAATATGCTCCATATCATGTGTCATCAAGGAAATGCAAAGTAAAACAACAATGAGCTGCTATTTCACACCTATTAGAATGGAAAAACCTGGACCACTGACAACTCAAGTGTTGCTGAGGATATAGAGCAACTGGAACTCATACACTGCTGGTGGGAATGCAAAATAGTACCGCACTTTGGAAGACAGTTTGCCTGTTCCTTACAAAATGAAACATACTCTTCCATAAGATCCAGCAATCATCCTTCTTGATATTTGCTCAAAAGGATTAAAAACATATGTCCATACAAAAATATGGACACAGATTTGTATAGCATCTTTACTCATAATTGCCAAAACTTGGAAGCAACCAAGATGCCCTTCAGTAGGTGAGAGGATAAAGAAACTGTACATCCAGACGATGAAATTATTCAGGACTAAAAAGAAAGGAGCTATCAAGCCATGAAAAGACATGGAAGAAACTTAAATGCCTGTTAGATAGTTAAAGAAGCCATTTTGAAAAGGTTACATCCTGTGTGATTCCTACTACATAACACTCTGGGAAAGGAAAAATTACCAAAACAACAAAAAAGATCAGTGGTTGCCAAGTGTTTAGGGTATGAGGGTAAATAGAATATGGAGAATTTAGGGCAGTAAATATACTCTGTGTGACACCTTAATGATGGATATCTGTCATTATATATTTGTCCAAACCCACCGAATGTGGAACACCAAGAGTGAATGAAAATATAGACTATGTATGGGTTTTTTGGTGATTATGGTGTATCAAGTTTACATTCATTATTTTTAGCAAATATTCCATCATAGTGGAGATTATTAATAACAGAAGAGTGTTTACATGTGTGAGCCAAGGAGGAGATGAGTAATTTCTTTGCTTTTCCCTCAATTTTGCTATGAATCTTACACTGCTCTGAAAAAATAGTCTTTAAAAAAGGGGGAGATATAAATGTATCTTTAGTTTCATTGTTGAATTTTCTTCTATGTTTCAGGTCTTAAATAAATTCCTTATATATTATGATATATTATTATATGTGTAATGCCCATATTTGATATGAAATGGTTTCTCATTCTCATACTAACTTTTATTTACTTGATTTATTAATAAGGTTGAGAATCTTTGCATGAGTTTATTGGCCTTTCAGATTTCCTTTTTGGTAAAGTCCTTTGTTAATTTTTATATTAGGTCATGTTTTTCTTATTAGATTATAGTAGTTTTTTAAAAATGTATTTTGCATTCTAGTCTTTTGTGGATTTCCTGAGTTATATAAAATTTCCTGTAATCTATGGCTAGTGTTTTCTCTTTAATGATGTTTTACTGTATTCATCAAGGACTAAAGTTCAGGGGTTGAGGTAGGAATTACATATTTTTCTTCCTAAATGATACACAAACTCATAAGATAATGGGTAATACACAGCTTTGTTTTAATGCCTGCACCAGACCCTTGACACTCAAAAGGGCATAAGTGGGGAATAATATATAGCTTATATTTTTTACCCACTCAGGAGTTGTTTACATACACTAAAGTAAAAGTAGAGTAGGCATTATAGAATTGTTGCTACAGCTGGCTGGTGCCCAAGGAAACTTGACCCTTTCTCATCTAGATGGGAAGCAGCACCTCCCTCAAAGGGTCTGCAGGTACAGTAGTGGTGATATGGATGAGATTATGTTGCCTCAGATTGTACTGAGGAGATGGCCATTAAATACCCTCTTTTATGGTGTCAGCTGAGAGTTTTCCTACATCGTACTTAATGTAGGTCTGTGAGCAATCTGGGGCTTACCTAGTAACCCAGAGATAATTTTTAAATATAAAGCTGCCACCACATTTAACATTTCATACATAGGATGATCTCTGAATTCACTGTATTTTATTGTCATTAAGTTTTCATCAGATTTTTTTACTATCTACTAATTATAGTTCTTAATTTGAGAAAGTAAATCATTTTTACAAAGAGGAATTTTTTTTTAATTTTTTATTTTTTATAAACATATGTTTTTATCCCCAGGGGTACAGGTCTGTGAATCACCAGGTTTACACACTTCACAGCACTCACCAAAGCACATACCCTCCCCAGTGTCCATAATCCCACCCCCTTCTCCCAAACCCCCTCCCCCCAGCAACCCTCAGTTTGTTTTGTGAGATTAAGAGTCACTTATGGTTTGTCTCCCTCCCAATCCCATCTTGTTTCATTTATTCTTCTCCTACCCACTTAAGCCCCCATGTTGCATCACCACTTCCTCATATCAGGGAGATCATATGATAGTTGTCTTTCTCTGCTTGACTTATTTCGCTAAGCATGATACGCTCTAGTTCCATCCATGTTGTCGCAAATGGCAAGATTTCATTTATTTTGATGGCTGCATAGTATTCCATTGTGTATATATACCACATCTTCTTGATCCATTCATCTGTTGATGGACATCTAGGTTCTTTCCATAGTTTGGCTATTGTGGACATTGCTGCTATAAACATTCGGGTGCACGTGCCCCTTTGGATCACTACGTTTGTATCTTTAGGGTAAATACCCAATAGTGCAATTGCTGGGTCATAGGGCAGTTCTATTTTCAACATTTTGAGGAACCTCCATGAGGAATTTGAATGAAGGATCCCAAGCTCCAAGAAAGGGAATGTCCCCAGCAAGTCCTTGTCCAGATAAAATATTTTCACTTTAATTTGGCAAATTTATCAACTGTTTCTTTTGGTTTGGGGAATGTGGAGTTTCTTTCTTTCTTTTTTTTTTTTTTTTGCATTGTTTAAGCTATTCTCTGTTACTGAAGAAATAAAGATATTTTCTTATTTTTTTTTAGTATTTTAAAAGTCTCTTCACATTTTTTATATAGTGTGGTAATTAACATGGATTTGGAGTAAAGTTCAGTTCTATTTTCTTTTTTTCCATACTGAAAACCAGTTGCTCTAATGCTGGTTATTGAAAATGCCATTCATTCCCATTGAATTGAAACTCTAATGTTGCCATAACCAGAGCTTTCATATATGCACAGACATATTTCTTGGTTTTTCTGTCTTATTGTTCTCCTCATCAGACCTGCACAAGTACCATGCTGTAATTTAATTATTCTACTTACAAGTTTTGATCATAAAATAAATGAATCCACTGCTTTTGTTTCTCCTTTAAGATTTCATTGGCTAATAATGTTGGCTTTTTATTTTTTATTCCTCTGTTTCAATTTTGGGAATGGGCAAGTTTGGTGAAAAAAATCATGTGTTAAATTTTACTGGAGTTACATTTGCTGTAGTAATTTTTATTTTGGTTTGGGAAAACATAGTTTTTTAAAAAAAAAACTTAATATTAAATTTATCTATCAATGAGCTTATTCAGGTCCTATAATAAAGTTTTATTTCTTTCTCCTTATAAGTCTTGCATTTTCTTCTCTTTCTTCACAAACTTTTGTGTTTTTATGAATGAGCTTTTAAAATGTTATATTTTTTTAAAAGATTGTGTCTATATAGTAATGTTGTATTTTATCCTTATGTCTTCTAAGGAACCTTGATCATATTAGTTTTTGTTAATTGCAGTGGTTCTTATAATTATATAATTTTATTTATATATTTATACGAATAGCATTATTACAATTTCCTTTGTATTATATTTCTATTATTTAATTGAACAGGTTAGGAGATCTCTTAAACAGTGATTAATGCAAATGGTGAATGTGGCCATTCTTACATTTTTCTGCATTTTAAGGGAACTGTTTCTCATGTTTTGCCATAGTGGATGATGTTTGTTTTAGATCCTTTTATGGTAAGTACTAATTTGGGATATATACACTTTTATCAAATTATAAAAGCACAATTGTACTTTATACCATTTTCTCTGTAGTGAACATCATATGGAGTTTTTATTGCAATAATCAGTTTAAGTTTTTAATGGATCATGATGATGGAGCTCATCAAAACCTAACCCAGTGTTTGACTGTCTTTAATGTGTTCTTTTTTCCCCAATTTACACTGTAGTCTGCATTAAAATACCATTATGGAAACTCATGGCTTATTATTATTTTTTTTAATTTGGGTTGGGGAAGGGCAGGATTATGCTTTGAAACCCTCAAAATGAAATAATACTAATTTTTTTTAGAAGTTCTTCCACCTCCAGAATCATGTCCTCTACTTCCATAAAGCTTGATTTTGGCATATTTAAATACAAAATCTTTATGATAACTGGAAATAGAATGATCAATCTAATTTCTAGTTGGACTCTAGAAGTAGGTAGGAAATACATTTTTTAAATAAAAAGGCAAGTAGATAGTCACATAATTGAATAGAATTTTAAAAGAGCTTGACTTTATTTACAGTTGAAAGATTAAGGACTATGAAAAGATTTTTCATTTGAGCTTCCACAGACAATTAATGGAAGAAACTGGCTTATCTTCTTCTAGAATATAACTTTAAAATTTTATAGTTCTTTTTGGGCCTGTTTTACGGATAAAATCTCTTGGCTTTCCATGTTTCAATTTATTTCTTTGATCATCCTCTCTCTAAATACCTCTGTTTACTTCCATTGGCCAGTGGTCATTGTTGTTGTGATTACTATCATGATTATGGCTTAATGTTTTACTTAAAAATTTCTTCTTATTTTATTGGAACATTTAACACTTATAGAAAGGTTCATAAAACATATGTACATTTTAATGAATAACTACATTGTGGGTAACTGAAACTAGCACTTACGTCAAGAAATAGAACATTGTCATCATCCTTCTCTGCTTTTTATCTGAAATGTTATTAAATAATCTAAGCTATGTGATAATAATTTGTTTTCTTTTAGAGTTTCACTTCCTATATAAACTTCTTTAACCAATATTGTTACTTTTGTCAGATTTTGAACTTTATAGGAGTGGATTAATATTGTACTTACCATTTGAAGCTTTGTTTTGCTTATAATTCTGCTTTTAATATTTTAGAATGTATTTCAGTTGTTACATATAGATGAAAATTGTAAATATTCATCACTTTATAGTGGCATATTAATATACTAAAATTTATTTATCTTTTTAATGGATGTTTAGTTTATCTCAAGTTTAAAGGTATGCAAATAAAGAACATTTTTGCACATACGCATAGATTTTTCAGCAGATATCCTATATGTACTTTGTTAGATTTCCACTCACTTACTAAGTCCAGTTTTTTTGGTCAGTTCTCTGGAGTTTTCTAAAGGATTATATCATTTGCAAAGAATTTTTTCTTCCTTCCCTGTCTATGTAACTTTTATTTCCTTTTCATGTCTTATTGTGTTAACTAGGACTCCCAGTATGCTATTGTATAGGAGTGCTGAAAGGGAGCATTCTTGCATTGTTTCCAGTCTTAAAGGGAAAACATCTAGAAAACATCTATCATTAAGTATGATATTAGCTGTAAGCATTTTGAAGATTTTATTACCAGATTGAGGTAGTTCTCTTTTATTACTAGTTGGCTGAGAATTTTTATCATGAAAGGCTATTAGATTTTGTGAAATGTTTTTTTCTGTATCAATTTTATATATACCTTAATTCTTCATTAGTTTGTTGATATTATGGAACATTGATTTTCAGCTTTTGAAATACCCTTGTATGCCTAGAATAACTCATTTATCTATTATTTATTTTATCATTGGATTCAGTTTTTAATGTTTTAAGGATTCTGACATTTATGTTAAAGAGAAATTCTTGGACTGTAATTTTCTATTCTTACAGTCTCTTTATCTGGTTTTAGTATTAGGCTAATGCCTGCCACATAGAATGAGTTAAGGAGTGCTACTTCTGCTTCTTTTTTTATGGAAGAATTTGTATAGAATCAATATCATTTCACATTAAATGTTTGGTAGAAGTCACTAGTGAGTCAGTTTAAGTAGGTGCTTTGATTTTTAGAAAATTGTTAATTGTTGATTCAATATCATTAAGAAACAGAGCCTATTCTCTTATTATGCTTTTAATGTCCATTCAGTCAGTGTAGATGACACTCTTATTTCTGATATTCTGTATCATCTGTTTTTATTTTTTTGCTTTTGTATTTGTTTTGATTAGCCTGTTGAGAAGTTTATCAACTTTATCAATCTTTTCTTTTAAAGATTTTATTTATTTATTTGACAGAGATCACAGGTTGACAGAGAGGCAGTTAGAGAGAAAGGAAGGGAAGCAGGCTCCCTGCTGAGCAGAGAGCTTGATGTGGGGTTCTATCCCAGGACCCTGGGATCATGACCTGAGCCGAAGGCAGAGGCTTAACTCACGGAGCCACCCAGGTGCCCCTCTCAATCTTTTCTAACACCCAGATTTAGGTTATGTTGATTATTTTCTATTATTTTTCTGTTTTTTATTTAATTGTTTTCTTCTCTGATTTTTTTATCATTTGTTTTCTTCTATTTACTTTAGTTTAATATTGTTCATCTTTCTCTATGCTCCAAGGGTGGAAACTTAGGTTATTGATTTTGTATCTTCTTTTTTCTAATATATGAATTTCATGCTACAAATTTCCCCATAAGCAGTGCTTTTGCTGTATTTTGCTATTTTGATCATTAGTATTTTTTTCCATTTAGTTCAGAATATTTCTAAATTCTCTTGAGACTTCCGAGCTATTAGTTATTTAGAAGTGTGTTTCTTCTTATCCAATTATTTTTATATTTTGAGCTCTCTTTTTATTGGTTTAATAACATTACTTTTAATAGTCAACTAAGAACATATTCTCTATGTTTTCTATTCTTTTATATTTGTTAAGGTGTGTTTTATGGCTTGGATTGTGCTTGGTGAATGTTCCATATGAGCTTGAGAAGAATGTGTTCTGCTGTTGGATGGAGTATTCTATAAGTGTCAGTTATTTCAAGCTAATTGGTGGTTCAGTTTAGTTCTAATTTTCTGCCAGCTGGAAATTTCAGTTACTAAAAGAGGGATATTGAAGTCTCCAGCTACAATAGTGGGATCATCTGTTTCTTTTTGCAGTTCTGTCAGTTTTTTCTTCATGTCTTTTGATGCTCTGCTATAAGGTACATGCATGTTAACGACTGTTATGTCATCTTGAACAATTGACCCTTGTCATTATGTAATGTTCTTTTTTATCCATGATAATCTGTTCTGAAGTCAGCTTTGTCTAAAATTGAGTTATGTCAACTTGTTTTTTGTTTTCTGATTAGTATTAGTATGATCTATCTTCGTCCTTTTTATTTATTTTTTAGACTTTTTTTTTTTTTAAGATTTTATATTTATTTATTTGACAGACAGAGATCACAAGTAGGCAGAGAGAGAGGAGGAAGCAGGCTCCCCGCTGAGCAAAGAGCCTGATGTGGGGCTTGATCCCAGGACCCTGGGACCATGACCTGAGCTGAAAGCAGAGGCTTTAACCCACTGAGCCACTCAGGCACCCCTCTTCATCCTTTTTAATCAGTGTTTCCTTATATGTAAAATAGGGTTCTTGTAGAAAACATATAGTTAAGCATTTTTTAAACTTGAACCAGATAATCTCTATCTTTTTCTTGGAATATTTATACCATTTCTATTTAAAATATTGTTGAAATAGCTGGATTAATTTTTGCAATGTTTTAACTTTTTCTCTTCATTGTAATTGTTCTTTTTAATTTTTTAACTGCTTCCATTTTTCTGACTCTTCTTTTATATGATTTCATTTTCTCTCTCCTCTTAACGTATTAATTATACATTTGTTTAAAAGATTTTTTAAGTGGTTGCCCTAGATTTTGAAAAATACATTTACAGGGCGCCTGGGTGGCTCAGTTGTCAAGCGTCTGCCTTAAGCTCAGGTCATGATCCCAGGACCCTGAGATGGAGCCCTGCATCAGGTTCCCTGCTCAGCAAGAAGCCTGCTTCTCCCTCTCCTACTCCCCCTGCTTGTGTTCCCTCTCTCACTGTCTCTCTCTGTCAAATATATAAATAAAAAA
Source organism: Mustela erminea (assembly GCF_009829155.1). NCBI lineage: Eukaryota > Metazoa > Chordata > Mammalia > Carnivora > Mustelidae > Mustela > Mustela erminea. Next base: position 91,285,477 of record NC_045618.1, read on the forward strand.
TATTTAAAGAGAAAAAAGAAAAATACATTTACTTCTAATTAAGTCCACTTTTAAATAACACTATACTAGTTCACAAGTATGCATGTAACGGAGCATTCCCAATTTCTTCTTCCTATCCCTTGTAGTTTTGTTGTCATTCATTTTACATAGCCATATATTATATTCATGTAAAACATTGTTATGATTATGATTATGCTTTTGAAATAAATAGCTATCTTTTAAATCAATTAAGAATAAGACAAGTATTTTACTTTCATTTTTTTCTTTTCTGATGTTTTTCTTTTCTTTATGTTAATGCAAATTCCTGATTTACATTATTTTTTTCCTCCCTAAAGAATTTCTCTTAACATTTATTGCAGAACCTGTCTGTTTGTGATGAATTACATCAGATTTTTTGTCTGATTAAATCTTCATTTTTTACTTTAGAAGAAAAATGTTGCTGGACACATTGGGTTTTTTTTTTTAAGTACTTCCTGTGTTTTAATCGACTTTCTTGTTATATGGTTTCTGATGAGAACCCAAATATAGTTCTCACCCTTATTCTTCAATAAGTAAGGAGATTTCCTCCTTCTGGTTTCTTGCAACATTATGCCTTTATCTTTGGTTTACTGCAGTTTGAATATAATATGCCTGAGTGTAGATTTTTTTTTTTAAATATTTTTTTCTGTGTGATGTTCTCTTAGCTTCTTTAGCTTACCTTCCCTGCTGTTTGTTTTTAATATTAGAAAAAATTTTGCCATTATTACTTCAAATATTTCTTCTCCATTACCTGTATCCTTTCCCTTTGATATTCCAGTTGCTTGTGTTTCACGCTTTGAAGTTCTGCCACAGTTCTTGTAGGTACCATCCCCCACCCCCAACTTGTATTTTAGTTTGGAAAGTTTCTTTTGACATATCTTTAAGCTTATTCATTTTTTCCTAGTCTACTAATGAATACATTAAAGGTATTCTTTATTTCTGTTAGTGTATTTTTAATTTCTACCATTTCTTTTTAATTTTCTTAGAGTTGCCATTTCTCTGCTTGTATTATTTATCTGTTCTTGCATGTTGTCTTCTCTTTCTTTTATAGCTAACTCTTAATGAATTAATCATAGTTATTTTAAATTTTGTCTCTGGTAACTATAATATCTGAGTCCTATTTAAGTCTTGTTCTGATGCTTGGTTTGTGTTTTTCTTGCTTTTGTCATACCTTGTAATTTTTAAAAAATTAAACATCAGACATGTTGTACTGGATAAAAGGAATTGAAGTAAATAGCACTTCACTGAAGATTTATATTCATCTGGCTAGAGATGGGTTTTCTTGAATGTTTATTGTGTGTAAGTTAAGTGCCGGTGTCTCAAATTCTTCTAGTGTCTTTGTTTTTGTCTTCCCTCATAACTTTGTGCTTCTCTTTGTACTTCTCCTTGGAAAAAGTCTTTGCCTTGTAGCTAATCCACTCTGAGTATATTGGAGCTCTGTTTTCTAGGTAGCAAGTGGGGAAAGGGAAATCTGCTATAATCTTAGGATTTAGTCTGTCTTTGTCTTTTTTACCATTTACATAACCTGTAGGTGAAGTGTGACTCTTGTCTGTGATCTTCTGAAGTTTTTCTATGGATTCATAGCTTTTTCCTCTTATTAGGTGAGTAAAAAAGACTAAATGTGACTTTGGTGGTTGGGAATCTTTTTCAGGAGGCCTAGAGGCAGAACAAGGCTCAGGTAAAATCTTTTTCTTTGAAGAGTATGCCTTTGTTATGGAGAATGATCTGAATGTGTTTTTTTTTTTATTTTTTTAGATTTTATTTATTTATTGACAGACAGAGATCACAAGTAGGCAGAGAGGCAGGCAGAGAGAGAGAGGAGGAAGCAGGCTCCCTGCTGAGCAGAGAGCCCGATGTAGGGCTCGATCCCAGGGCCCTGGGATCATGACCTGAGCTGAAGGCAGAGGCTTTAACCCACTGAGCCACCCAGGCGCCCCGATCTGAATGTATTTAAACATGCTTAGTTTCCCCTTCCCTCTGCTAGAGACACAAGATTATTTTTCTCTTTTCCCTCTGAGTCCATCTGGGCGTATGCAGGTAAAAGCCATCAGTGTGGGGGATCTTAAGACTTGGCTTCACTTTTACTCTCATCTTTCAGCAATTTAGCAAAATTACTATTAAATTATTCTTAACAGTTTATGATTCTAGCAGCTTCTGCTCCAGATGTTTCTCTGGATGCATCTGGTTTTCCAGATTTCATAGTGGCAGTTTTTCTTGTGACTTCAGTTCTCTAATTGGCTCAAGAAAAGTCACTGATATTTTGTTTGTTCAGCTTTTTTTATGGTACAAAGACTAGAATGACAACTTCCAAATCCTTTACATGTTGGTGAAGAAAGCTTTTCGGTCTTTTTATTCTTTCCTAGCTTTACTGAGATATAATTGACATATTGTGTAAATTTAAGATGTAGGATGTGATGATTTGATACACATATGTATTGTGAAATATTTACCACAATATGGTTAATTAATATATTTCACCTCACATTATTGCCATTTTGTTTCTGTTGTTATGAGGAGAACATTAAAGGTCTGTTCTCATAGCAGTTTTCAAGTTTGCACTACAGAATTGTTAACTATCATCACCATGTATTATATTAGCTCCCCAGAACTTATTTATCTTATGACTGAAAGTTTGTACACTTTGACCCAAATCTCCCCATTTCCCTCACCCCTTAGTTCCCGGCAAGCACCATTCTGTCTCTATGAATTTGGCATTTTTAGGATCTACATGTTAGTGAGCTCAACAGCTTATACAGTATTTGTCTTTCTCTTTCAGTCTTTTGAAATGTAGCCACTCAGAGGATTTAATTTGTTGATGACTAGTTTAATTTTGGCTGATGACTAATAAATTTTAGCCAACTTTTTGTATGTTTATTGTCCTTTTAAATATTCTTTGAAATGCATTGCTGTTTAAGACTTTGCCTGTTTTTTTTTTTTTTTCTAAGTAGTCTGTCCTTTTCTCAGTGACTTGTAGAAGGACTTTATTTATTCTCAATGTGTCCTTTATCAAATATGTGTTACAAATATGTCTCACTCTGAGTTTTTGCCCTTTTAACTTTATAATGGTAGCTTTTAATAGGAAGAAGCCCTTATATTTACTTTTAATGCAGTACAATTTATCAGTGTTTTCTTAGCTTTTACTTACTGATTTTTGGAAACTTCTATAGTCTCTTTCTAGAAGCTTAATTATTCTGCCTTTCACATTTACATACACAATCTATTTGGCATTGGTTTTTGCGTATAGTGTAAGGTAGGATGAAGATTTATTTTTTCTTATATTAGGACTTATATGACTTATTAATACATTTTTCTTTAATCCTCTGCTATATTGTGCCACTTTTCTTAAAAATTATGTATACATGATTAACATGAACACTTAATGTATGGCAAATATGACAGAGTTCAATAATGAAATGACAGTAGTGTTTTGGATACCTTATTACATTCCTCACTTTATTTGGTTCTATCTATACCTATACCATACTACCATAATTAATGTAGCTTGTAGCTTTAGTATTTTTTTTTTCTTTAATTTATTTGACAGAGAGAGTGGGATCACAAGCAGGCAGAGAGGCAGGCAGAGAGAGAGAGGGAGAAGCAGGATCCCTGCTGATCAGAGAGCCCGATGCGGGGCTTGATCCCAGGACCCTGAGATCATGACCTGAGCCCAAGGCAGAGGCTTTAACCCACTGAGCCACCCAGGCATCCCAGTAAAAGTTTTGTTACCTGGTAGTGATAATCCTCCAACATTGTTGTATTTCGTAGTAGTCCTAGTTTTTCATAGCAGGTTTTATTGCAACCATAGTAGTAATTTAAATTTACTTTATTGTTTATTTTTTCCTTTATCTCCATTTTTTAAAAGACTTTATTTATTTATTTATTTGACAGAGAGAGCGCATAAGCAGGCAGAGATGCAGAGGTAGAGGGAGAAGCAGGCTCCCCACTGAGCAGGAAGCCTCACCAAGGGCTGGATCTCAGGACCCTGGGATTGTGACCAGACCCCAAAGCAGCTGCTAAACAGACTGAACCAAGCCCTATCTCCATTTTTTCCTATCCTATTTTTTATTTTCCTCCCCTAAAGGACTCTCATTGGCATTTCCATTATTGTGGGTAGGCTGCTAATATATCTTCATTTTTTGTTTAGCTGATAATGTCTTCCTTTTTCTTTATTTATAAAAAGCTTTTAATATTAGAATGTACATTTAGTATCATGTACTCTGAAAGAAATTGACATCTTGATTTGTTATTCTGAAATCTGTTTGAATGATATTAATATAGACACTCTAGCTTCTTTGATAGTATTTGCATGATCTATTTTCCACCTTTTTGCTATTATATGTTTGCATTTTCAAATTTAAAATGGCTTTCTTTTAGGGCACCTGGGTTGAATGACCAAGTGTTGGTTTCAACTCAGGTCACAAACTTAGGGCAGTGAGAATGAGCTCCGTGTTAAGCCCTGCACTCAGCAGGGAGTCTGCTTGGGATTTTCTGCCTCTGCCCTATGCTTTTGTGTGCTCTCTCTCTCAAATAAATAAATAAAATCTTTAAAATGGATTTCTTTTAGAGGACGTATTGTTGGGTCTTGTTTTCATATGTGATTTGATCATTTCTGCCCTTTAATTGTAATGTTTATACCACTTATATTTCATATGATTAGAGATATGGTTGGGTTTTAATTTTTCATTTTGCTACTTGTTTTCTATATGTCTTATGTATACTTGGTTCAATTTTTTCCTCTTTTCCTGCTTTCTTTTAAAATAATTGAGTATTTTTATTATTCCATTTAAATTTTACTTATAGATTCTATAGTTTCACCTCTTTGTTTTATTTTTTCAGAGTTTGTTCTAGGGTTAATAATATGCATCTTTAATGTATCAGTTCACTTTTAAATTATATTTTACCATATTACCCATATACCATATCACATATACAATGGACTATGCCCATATTTCTGCTCTTTTGTCATTGTTGTAGGTTGTAGAATGTAGAACAATAATATTGTAGAACTCTACCTATATAGAAGTAAAATATGTAATATAATCAACATGTGTAAAGTAAAATAAAATCTACAACTATTATTTTTAAACTATTTTAAAGAGATAAACAATGAGAAAAATACTTTATATTACCTACATATTTACCATTTACATAACTTAATTCTATTTAGAATCATTTTGCTTTTATCTCAATTATTTTAACATTTCTTTTTTTTTCTTTTTTTTTAAAAGATTTTATTTATTTATTTGACAGATCACAAGTAGGCAGGGAGGCAGGCGGGGGGCGGGAAAACAGGCTTCCCACTGAGCAGAGAGCCTGATGCGGGCTTGATCCTAGGACCCTGAGATCATGACCTGAGCCGAAGGCAGAGGCTTAACCCACTGAGCCACCCGACACCCTCATTCCTGGTATTTTTTAACATGGATACCAGTCACAATAAATTTTATACTGTTCTTTGCTGGTTTTGAAGAGATCCCTATGCAGATCTCTGAAGTCTCCCTGTAGCTTCCTTTTCTCTGATAGCTGCATATATATTCTAGACCCTTGACCTCTGTGAACTCTGATCCCTATCCACATAATCAGGAAGATTGCTGGTTTCAGTTTGGGCCACTCCTCCCCTTGTTACAACATGGAAATTGCCTTTAGACAGGAAATGGAGACAATTTTAGGATAATCTCATTGCTATTTTTCTATCAGGAATTATATTTCTGGGCTATCTCTTATCAATTTTAAAAACTATGATAGAATATTATACAATATGTTGTAAAATATATCACATTTTGTATAGTTTTTCTAGTTTATAAGGTGAGAGTGTATATCAGTCCCATTTACTTCATCATAGCTGGAAGCAGAAATCTCTATTTTTACTTAATTTTTGAAGAAAAATTTTCTCGGGCATAGTATTTTAAGTTTGTGGATATTTTGTTTCATTTCATTGCTTTCTAGTTTCCATTGGTCCTTTAATTTTATTTTTCTTTGAAGGATTTTGAAGGAATAATATGTTTTCTCTTACTGGTGTTTAGATGTTCTCCTTGTGTTTGTTTTATGTCAGGATATTTTTATGCTGCAACTAACTGAGTGTTATAGACTGAATATTTGTGTTCTCCCCCAAATTTATATGTTGACTTCCTAACCACCAGTGTGATGGTATTTGGAGATGAGGCATTTGGAAAGTAACTAGGATTAGATGAGGTCATGAGAGTGGGGCCCTAATGATAGGATGAGTTGAGTGACTTTATGAAGAGATGCCAAACACAACGTTTGTGCCTTCTGAGACTGGCCATCTGCAAGGCAAGAGAACTCTCATCACACCACACAGGCACACTCATCTCAGACTTTCAACCTCCAGACCTGTGAGAAAGTAAACTTCCACTATTTAAGTCACCTGGTTTTTGGTGTCTTATAATGGCAACCTGTGCAGACTAAGACAGTGAGGTATACTTTTTTATTTATTATGCCAGAGTTTATAGGTTTTCTTGGATTTCTTGATACCTTTTACCAGCTATAAGGAATATTGTTCATTGTATCTTTGAATATTACTTCTTCCCCCTTGTCTGGAAGTCAGGTCATCTGGGACTCCAGTTACATGTACGGTGTATCTGTTCACAATGTTCCATGTAGCTCTTTGTTTTCTTTTCTGGATTCCCAATCATTCCTCTTAATGCTTAATCTAGATATTGTCTTCCAATATAGTTCTCCAAATTTCTAGTTTTTCTTTAAAAATGTCTACTCTCCTACTAAATCCATCTATGGAGTTCTGAATTTTTGTTCTAGAATTTATGTTTGAAGTTTTAAAAAGCTGTACTTTTCTTACATATTTCTAAATTTTGTCATTTAACTTGTAGTTTATATTAAATTCATTTTAAGGTTTGTGTCTGGCAGCCAACAAATCAAAAAGTTCAATATCTTGTATCTTTTATAATTGTATATTTTACTTTTTTCTATGAAGTCAAATATTGCCTTTCTATTTGGCTGCTTATTTTTTTAATTTTGTTCCAAATATTGGATATGAAACATTATGAAAATAGTTTGAGTGTATGGATGATATTTCAGCAGACAAAATCACATCCAGAGTGTACTTTTGCTAAGAAAATGCAAGTAAGGTGAGGGATGTTCACTTCAATCCAATTAAGACTTGACTTTAGTCCTTCTGAAGACTGATCTATTTGTAGTCCCCACGTGTTCTTAGATGAAGCCTAACACTTGTTCTTAGATGAAGCTCTTCTTCATCCAGTGTAAAATTGTATGTTTACTAAGGCCATTCCTGTTTTGAAAGCCTATTTAGAAAGCTCCTTCTTTTGTTTGTTTATTTGTTTGGCTTCAAACCCTGGAACTCTCAAAAGCTGTGTTTAGCATCTTTGCCTGTCGTTTTGTTCTAATTCACTGCAGAATGAGAAGGTTTTAGGTTTATAGTGACCTTTAGGTTTATAGTGACCAAATGTCTGAATCACTTCGGGGTCACAGTAGAGAACTTTCCTTTTCTTCTGGATCTTGCCACAAACTTTCACTACCTTAGTCACTTTAAACAGACAGACACAAAGACACACCCACTTTTTTTCTGGAGGGTTGGTTCATATCAAACTAGTCATTGTCAAAATGAGAAGTCATAATAGAGTTTTATGTTTAGATTCTGTATCTAACAAATTCAGTGAAATTTCCTCTTTATTTTAATAATATATCTGTAGATTTTATGTACTTTCTACTGCCAATTATATTAGAATTTATGGACAATAAGAGCTTTGTTTTGTCCTTTACAATTCTTCCTTTGTTTTTTTTTTTTTTTTTAAGATTTTATTTATTTATTTGACAGAGAGATCACAAGTCAGCAGAGAGAGAGTGGGAAGCAGGCTCCCCACTGAGCAGAGAGCCTGATGCGGGGCTCAATCCCAGGACCCTGAGATCATGGCCTGAGTCCAAGGCAGAGGCTTAACTCACTGAGCCACCCAGGTGCCCTGTCCTCTACAATTCTTATTTAATTATTTTTTTTCTTGACCTACTCTGATAGATAAACATTCAGTAGAATTTTGAATAGAATTTGTAATGGAAAGCATCATTATTCTTTACCTTAAAAAAGAAATTCAGCAAACGTTTCACTATAAATATTATGTGTGCTTTCTTCTCTAATCTTGATTGGCCAGTAATCAATTTTTAACGTTAATAACTAGGATATGATCATCCATTTTTTTTTTCCACATCTGCTAAGATCAGTGTATGATTTCACAATGTCTAAGTAGCTTTACATTTGGGATTAAACTTCTGTTGGTCATGATATATGATCCTTTTTATGTTTTACTGAATCTGATTTGCTAATGTTTTTCTTAAGATATATATTTATGTGTTTATGAAAGAGATTTTCCTATAATCGTCCTTTTTCATATACTTAATGATAACACTGCTTAAGAAAATGCTTTGGGAGAAAAATAAATGAAATAAAGTAAATAAAATAAAATATAAAATAAAATAAAAATCTTTGGGGGAATATCGTGTCCTTTTATATTTTCTAAAAGTGTTGATATAGGGTTGAAGTTATTTCTTTTTTGAAAGCTTTGTAGAATTTAACAATGACAATGTCTAAGCCTGGAATTCTCACTATACAAAGATTTGAGATTACAGATTTCACTTCTTTAGTGATTATAATACTATTCAGGTTATTCAGTTCCATTTAAGTTAGTTTTGAAAGATATATTTGTTTTCTAGGAGCTAATACCTTTAAGCTAAATATACTTTTATTATTTTAATGTCTGTATCTTCAGTACTATTATTTCCTTTTTTTCGTGTATTTTGTCTTTTGGTATTGTTGATATTTTCTCTGGTATATTTGTTTTCTATTCAATTAATTTCAGCTTACATCGTTATGATCCCCTTCCTGTTACTCCCATGAATTATTTTGATGTATTTTTTTCTAACTACTGGAGTTGCATTTTTTTTTTTTTAAGATTTTATTTATTTATTTGAGCGAGAGGGCATGAGCATGAGTGAGGGGTAGAGGGAGAAGGAGAAACTGACTCCCCACTGAACAGGGAGCCTGATGCAGGACAGGACTTAATCCCAGGACCCTAGGGTTATGACTTGAGCTGAAGGCAGATGCTTAACCAACTGAGCCACCCCAGCATCCCTGGAGTTGGATTATTTTATTTTATTTTTGTTAATTAATTTTCAATCCTAATTCCTAAGTAATATGTAAACATAAGGCTAACCATTTTTTTTGTTTTAAGTACTGATTTAGTTGCAATACTTACTATTGATGTATAGCATTTTCATCAACATTCAATACAATTTTTCCTTTTTGGGGTTCATTTTCCAGTTTTATTGAGAATTAGCTGACACACATCACTATATCAGTATATTTTCTTTTTTACATTTTCTTTTGTAAATTGATTATTTAGGAATGTTTCTCATTTTGTAGGAGTTATGGTTGATTTAAAACTTCATTCATTTTAGTCAGGAACCATAGTCTTTCTGTTTAAATATGTTAAGATGTTGTCTTATGGACTTACATATAGTCAAATATTTAAATTATCTATAAGTGCATGACATAACTATCTTATGATTGTTGGGTATTATGTACATTATATATTCACTGGAGTCACCTGTTTACTGAGTGATTAAATCTATATACATTTTGCATTTTCCTTTATATTCTGTCAATAATAGAGAAAGATATGTTAAAATCCCCAGGTATTGTCTTAGATTTACTTATTTCTTCACAAAACGGCAAAAGGTTTGCTCTCTGTATTTTGAGGTGATGCTATTTGGTGAAAATAGATTTAAAGTGTGTTGGCCTCCAGGTAAATTGAAATTCTTAGCTTTATGAGCCAATTTATTATCTGTATGATGCTTTTGCCTTAAGGTAATCATTTGATTACCTATTTTTTAAAATGTCTTTCAGAAATCATTCTAACTTTATTGAAATTATAGTTTAGAATTTCAGTAGACCACTGCTTATAAAATACTTCAAGAATAATTTGAAGATAAGATGATAACAGATCTGTCATGATCATTTTCTCTAGAAAGGTAGATGATTAATCAACATCAGGAGAAGAGTTCAGATGTGGTTATCTACCTGTCTCATGTGCATAATGGATTTACTTGCCTGTAAGGACTGACCAGTCATCCTTAATAACAACGTGAAATCAATATGTTATAATAGGTAAAAATGATTAAACTTTTTGCATATGGTGTATTGTCATTTTAGATTAACATTTGTTTCACTTAATTTTTCCCCAAATGTTTACTCAGTTCTGATATGGGAGGTAAATGTTTCAAGACTAATTAAAACTTCGATTGGTAGTTTTTGCCACAATCATTTGATTTAAAAATTATTTCCTATTAATGGTGTCACTAAATATCTGTCTTGGTTTGTTACTGATAAAAATGCCTTTGGCAGTGCCGAGTTTACATTAAGAGGCTTATTTCATCTCAATTTTCAGGTTATATTGCTGAAGTAGATGAGATATCCATCTTTATTAGAGGATGGAGTAGGACATTCTTTATTTAAAGGTGAGGCTATCCTGAAAATTTTTGCTGGATAAGCCTTCTGAATATCACTTAGTTACTAAGGATTGATTACTGATATACCTAGAAATTTAAGACATTGTAAAAAGGAATGCAGTTCCTTAACTTTGGTTATCCTTTGTGGTAGAACAACAAATTGTGTTTAGAACAAATGTGATAAATGCAAATACATTAAAAAATCATTTGTAAAACATAGCAATCACACAAGTTTGATATGAGTCAGACTTTTCTCTCTACAATATGATATACAAAAATCCTGTGTTTATAATAAATATATATTTCATTCTTGAACTAGCTTTCTTAGAAAATTTCATACCATTAAAAAGAAGAAAATTTCATAACATTAAAAATTTTGTAATATAATTTTTCTAGAAAAGACTTTTTTATTTGTGAACATAATGGCATACTTTTTATTATCTCCAATGCTTTATATTAATTCAGAAGATCTATTGCTTTAGACACAGGACCACTGGCTTCTGGCAGGGTAACATTAAATTTTATTGACCAAACTGGGACACTTTCAGTTGGACAAATGTGAATCCAGCCAGTATTCTGAGGCAATGGTCATCCGCTGGAACTCATCCAAACATAACCATATTATACAATCACCCTACTTCTAAAGAAAGGATTAATACCAGTGATCGTCCTGCCAGTGAGAAATGTGGATCAAGCACAAAGAAGATTGCTAACTCATCAATTTCTATCCAGAGATTTTTGCTGTCAGATGTTTGTTTATTTTTGATAATATATACTTGAATGTCCCAAATGTTCCTCAAGTACATTATAACCGGAACTGAATGTACCTTTGGAAATCTATTGCCTTTGTATTCCTTCGCCACAGCCAGAAACAGGAGAGTTATTAGGGCCTCCTCTTGTAATCTACTAGTAATCTGCCACCAACTTTATTGATTTTACTCATTCTTATCATTCTCATTTCTACTGCTTTGACTCTGTCATATCATGCCTCATGTTTATAAATATGGCCCCCACCACAACGGTATTCTTGTCTGTGGTCCACTTCTGTAACCTCATTACATTTTTAATCACATCACATTTTTAATGTGACAATTTAAGTCACACCCACATGAAAAGAATATAATCACTTCCTAGAGATTTCAGGAAATTTCAAACTGTATCCCAGAATCTGCAATTTTCTCATAATGCTGTACTTCATCCATGTTCTACCTCTGACCATTTCTCTTTCATCTGTATTTGCTTTGTTTAATAATACTAGGGTGTTCATAATCCTTGCCTATCATATGATATTTCAATAAAAGACTGATGTTGTAATTTTCTAAGAATGTAATTTTGTCTGATTATAATAGTCAAGTGTGATTATTGTAGAAAAATCACAAAATAAGAAATAATAAGTAATTCATAAACATTATTCAGATATTACAACTATTAATATGTTGCCACAAGACTATCCAATATTCTGTATCTTTATAAGTTTATGGATGTGAATATATATGGATAGATAAATAAGTAAATTCATTGAACTTGTATTTTATATAGAGTTTCAGAATTTTATCATAATCATCAGCATTCTGCATTATTTCATGTTCTTCAAAAATAAGTTTTTTGAAGGGCACCTGGTGGCTCAGTCGGTTAAGCATCTGCTTTTGGTTCAGGTCATGATCCCAGGGTCCTGGGATCGAGTCCCACATTTGGCTCCCTGCTCAGCAGAGAGCCTGCCTCTCCCTCTCCTTCTGCCTGCCAATCTGCCTGCCACTCTGCCTACTTATGCTCTCTCTGACAAATAAATAAAATCTTTAAAGAAAAAGTTTTTTATAAAGGCTAAGTAATATTTTATTTGTGCATATCTTAGCAAATTTAACCTTTGTTATATTTTATGTTATGAATATTTTAATATATCACATAAATTTTTGTTTGTATCTCTACTTCATTAGATAGATTTCCACATGACTCTCTCTGGCTGTATTGCCCTACTTAACAACCTCATAATCATTGAAACATGTTTGCCCATTTGACTGTCCTATTTCTTACTTTAAGCATGTTCACTAAATAGACACTTCCAAATATTTTCAATTTGTTATAGATAATTGGGTATTCAGTTCAATTGGGTACAAGATAATAATTTCTTAGTATTTTTCTATGTCTTAATCATTAAAAGATTTTAGTATAATTGTAATATTTCTTATTTTTTGTCTTTCCCATTTACATCCTTACTTTAAAGAATTAATTTTGTTTAAATTGATTACTGAGAGCCTGGTCTTATGTATTTGTTGCAAATATTTTCCTATTTGGATACCAATATTTTTTCTAGTGGTTTTTAATCTACTGAATCTTACGTGTTAAATCAAATGTATCAAATATTTTGCTTAGCGTTGATCCTTTATGCATAGAAATTTCTTGTTCATCATGAAATTGACTATTCAACCATGTTTCCTTATAGATTTTTATAGTTTTTAATACTGTTTGTCTCTTTTGCCATTTGGAAGTTAATTTTGCTGAGCACCATGAAATATGATACCCAGCTGGATTTTTTTCTCAGTATTTAATAGATTTTTCAGTGCCATTCATTAGTGAATATAACACCTTTCCATTTTGTGATGATTGAAAAATTTTATATTTAAGTTTCGGTCTTTGGAATGTATTTTTATTTATTACCTTGTTGATGCTTTTGATAGTATTGTTCTATTTTAAGTTTGTATAACTTGCTAATATTTTTCAATATCTTATTTGAAAAGTGCTTTGTCATTCTTTTTTTTTTTTAAGTTTCATATCTAAATGGGATTCTATACTTATCTATTTAGAATTTGTTAAATTTCCCTTCAAAGGAAAGTTTTGGATTTTACAAATGTAAATGATAATATATAAATTATGCAAATTATCTGTCATCTTTGAGAAAATTGACATCCCAGGTATTCATTTGTCCCACTCAAATTATTCCTTCATTTTGTATTACAAGTATTTCTTATAAGAAATCTATACTTCACCTGATGTATCTATCATCCACATACTACTTGTCAGTTTTAAAACTTACTGTGTTTACAATTTTCTAAGACCCTTGTTTGGAGTGCCTGGGTGGCTGACTTCAGCTCAGTTCGTGATCTCAGGGTCCTGGAATCATGCCCCACATAGTGAGCGGGGAGTCTGCTGCTCTTTCTGTCGCTCCCCCTGCTTATGCTATCTCCTTCTCTCTATCTCAAATGAATAAATAAAATCTTAAAGGGAAGAAAAAAAAAGACTTCTTGCTTTTCCTGATCTTGTTACTCAGTTTTTCTTTCCTTTCTTAGGTTTTCACATCTTTATTTTTGATAATCAACATTTTTTCACAAATGATTTCCTTTTGGACTTATCTATTTCTTTGTCATTCTAGGCTTACTGCTTGCTTTCTAGGCCTGCTATAAATGGTTATACTGGAACCTCCCTTAATGGCTCTTCTGGTTGGAACAGTGAATCAATTTGTTTCTTGGGCCATGGGTTTTAATCTTTCTTGGCTTACTCACTTTATTGCAGCAGTTTTCAAATACATCTTACGAAAGTTTTGGGGAAGAAATCTTGGTGAGATCTTCCATATCTGGAAATATTAATTTGTAGGTTGGCTTTAAGACATTGTTCCACTTCTTGCCTGCCCCGGTGTTGCTGACTAGGGTCCAATGCCCATGTGGCATGTTTTCATTTCTTCCTCTTTAGAAACTTTAAGAACTGTTTAATTTATTCATCCAGTCAACAAATAGTGACTATGTGCTATGTTTCATTTTGTGTGCTCAAGACAGGACATTGAACAAAGTAGACAAAATTCCTGTTCTCACATAGTTTACCAGAGCAAGGAAAAAAAGACAAGCAATTTCCTAATGAACAGTTCTAGGAATAAATCTTTTTTTTTTTTTTTTTTTAATTTATTTGACAGAGTGAGATCACAAGTAGACAGAGAGGCAGGCAGAGAGAGAGAGGGAAGCAGGCTCCCTGCTGAGCAGAGAGCCCGATGCGGGACTCGATCCCAGGACCCCAAGATCATGACCTGAGGTGAAGGCAGCGGTTTAACCCACTGAGCCACCCGGGTGCCCCTAGGAATAAATCTTTTTATAAGCATGTGTTTAGCATTCAGCAGACCCCTTCAACTAGAAATGTTTTACCCTCAAGCAATAGGAATTCTCTTATATAAATTTTTAATGATTTAATTCACATTTTTTTTTTTTTTTACTGAAACTTTGTCTTGTTAGAGGATAAACTTCTCTATTAATTTTTTATGACTCTTGTGCCTACTGTCAGATTTTCTACTTTTTTGTTTCATTCAAACATTTGGGTCACTTTATTGATTTTATCACATAATCCTATGGATTTTCTCTCATTCGAACATATTGTGTACATTCATTCTTGTCTCTTACTATTCACTTATCATAGTGTTATATTAATTTTTATCCATGTAAATTTATTTTAATCTTTTGAGGGCTACAAATTGAGGATTTCTTGTAAGGTGTTGTCTTTTTTCCTTGGATGACCTGAAAAACTTAGTTGTATGTTCAGATTTTATTTATTTTTATTTTTTATTTTTTATTTTTTTTTAAGATTTTATTTATTTAGTCAGAGAGAGAGAGCGAGAGTGAGCACAGGCAGACAGAGTGGCAGGCAGAGTCAGAGGGAGAAGCAGGCTCCCCGCGGAGCAAGGAGCCCGATGTGGGACTCGATCCCAGGACGCCGGGATCATGACCTGAGCCGAAGGCAGCTGCTTAACCAACTGAGCCACCCAGGCGTCCCGTATGTTCAGATTTTAAAATGAAGTATAAATCAAATTGGGAGCATTGTGCCTGATCCAATCATACTTACTAGTGAACTTAGGTTGAGGGTAACAAGATAGATTGCTGGCTGCTGCAATGGGTCAAGAGACCACTAAAAATCAGAATATGGAGATTTTTGCTGTAGAGTATGAGTAACCAAAAGCTTACTCTAATCCTTGTAGTGTTTATTATCTTTGTTGTGGGAAAACTCATAATTTTTTGCCCGTGGAAGTGCAGAGTGGATTGCTGCCAGACACAGCAGTGTGTGTGTGTGTGTGTGTGTGTGTGTGTGTGTGTGTGTGTGTTTGTATTTGTCTCTTTGCTTGGGTAGGAGGAGCACATTACTGAACCAAGTAAAAACTCATAATTCATCCCTTTGTTTTCTACTCTAGATTTCGTTTTCCATTGTACTTAGCGTTTCCAGGTGTAATTTCTTTTGGAGTGGATCTTCAAACCTGTTTTCCTCATCCATGTAGATACATTCTTTTAAAATTGACTTACTGTCAATTTTATGACTGGGCACATGAGGTAAATGCATGTGGTTAGTGTTAGTCTCTTACTGGATTTGTAATTTGGGAAAGTGTGGCTTTTGCTGCCCTTTTTTGTTGTTTTACAATTTTTAAGTGATGGATGGTGTTTGTGGCCTACACATCTTTTTTTTTTTTTTTAATAAAAAGCACAATTGAAGGGAATATGAACCTCTGTCTATGAATTAGAATCAGTGGAAAAGAAAGGAAATAAATGAAACATTTATTCATTTTCAGTTATTTGTTAGATACTGGACAAAGTATTTCATTTAACTAACAGCAATCTTGTGATCATGTATTATTGTAACCAGCTACAATTTCTAAAAGGCATCTCCAAAATCTGATACCTTACTGGTGTGCCATGTGGCTTACTTAGAATTTGAAGTCATATTGCATCCTATAATTATTTTCCTGCATCCTTCCATCTTTTCCCAAACAGCTGCCACCAAATTGGAAGATCCTAAAGGGCAGGATTTTGTGCAGTTAGTATCGTTTCTTAAAATACTGAGCATAACTAGCAACAACAAAAAATTCTCAGCAACTGTCCCTAAATAAAAAGTAGTTAATAATTTAGTATTTTAGCCCCACAATGCTGGACTTCCTCAAGTTTAAATAACCCAAGATTAGTAGAATTGAGGAGTTTGCAACTATGTATACATTATCTAGTTTATGCTTTTTTTGTAAAGAAATGGTACGTTCTGATCATGACTTCTCAATGTAAATAATTTGTAATAATTGGATGAATATGTTAAAAAATGAAAAATGTACAAGCAATTTATGTATGCCCAGTACAGAAGACAGCTAGAAATCCAGACAAAACAAACAATACAATATCCTTATTTAGTACAAATTTAAGCGTATACTATATAAATGAGATGCAAATGTAAGTCAGTAATTCACTAATAAGTGGAATAATATTCTTTTTTAATTTCTAAGTATATGTGATAGAGGAAACATATATTATAAAAGCAGAATAAAAATTTAGATTCTTTGTCCTTCTTAATTCATAAGTGTCCCCTGAGGAAAGGACTACAAAGTCAATTCAGAAAAAATTGTGGAAAAAACCAGTGGTACTGACAAAGTAGTATAAAAAGAGGGGGAGACTTTAAAAAATATTTCTTCTCAACAGTAAGACTCTAAAGAAAAAGGGATAAAATTCAAGAACTTCTTGACTTCTGAGTAAACGTAAGGTCTGGAGATACATATATAGTATTTAAACTTCTCAATAAACTACAGCAAAGTTAATATTGCTCTTTTATATTGATATATCATGACATTATCTCACTCTAGCTAACAATATCAGATATCAATATGAAATACATGTAGGAAGATTGGTAAGGAGCAGGAAAAAAAACTGATTTTGAAACCTAATACCAATATGGTCTCTGGCATTAGCTGTAAAGGCTGAACAAAAGTCTTCAATCACTCAAAATCTACATGTGAAAAATGCAAGAGCAATCCCTTAAAAAAATCATTGTGAGGATTAAGCACATGTATGTTTGTAAAGCATTTAATAGAGGGCTGAGTAAGGATAGGGATGGAATTAGTGACGGTTAAAATCTTGCAAAGACATTTATGTCTTTTTCTTCGTCCTTCATTCTGAAATTAATGTTTATTAATAATATTGAACTTGAGTTATTCACACCCTCCTGTACACCTCTTAAAAGACAAGAACACTTGTTCTTACACTCAAAATGTTCTTTTCCCTTACTATTAACAGTCACTTCAGAGGTAAGGTTCTCTGTGCTCCATCAGTGTCCCTCATTTTTCCAGTTTTCTCCCAAACCCATTTTCTCCTCTTCTTGATGGGTCTTTGAGGAGCCTAATACAGTCTGTGCTCATCATCCTGGATGTCAGGACACTTGAAACACCCTACGGAACGTGTTTGAGATGGTAAATAGGTTTTATCTCACCATGCCAACTTTGAATGACTTGGAGTGATGGCATCAATCAAGGAGAAAGAATGAGAGAAAGCTCTAAAACCTTTGGGAGAAAAACACTATTTGCCACAGAGAGGGAAGGAGGAGTACCATACCTGTGAGATCACTGACATCTCCACTTGGATATATGGTAATGTTTACCTTGAAAGAATGCAGAACCAGGAACCTCACCCAGGATGAAGAAGCAGAATGAGAATGGGCTATAAATTCCTAGAATAGGGAGACTGCTAATTTTACCTTAACCATGGTAAAATTTAATACTCTAGGACAACATTTTCTTAGCCTTGAGTTTTCAGATCCTGCAAAATGAGGATCTTTACTTCTATGTAAGAAAATTTTAGGGTAAAGTCACAGTGAAGATGCTATGCGAAGGGAGCAATGTTTTTATTTTTTTGTTTTTTGTTTTCTTTCCTTGCCTGTAACGTTAGGCTCTGAAACATAACATTTTTTTGATAAATCAATGTATGAGTTGCTTAATCAAGTGTATACAGTGGAAAGACAGTATCTGAGAAGGGTCAGGAATTATTTGGCATTAAGATGGGAACAGAAAGGGCGCCTGGGTGGCTCAGTGGGTTAAGCCGCTGCCTTCGGCTCAGGTCATGATCTCGGGGTCCTGGGATCGAGGAGCCTGCCTCCTCCTCTCTTTCTCTCTCTCTCTGCCTGCCTCTCTGCCTACTTGTGATTTCTCTCTGTCAAATAAATAAATAAAATCTTAAAAAAAAAAAAAGATGGGAACAGAAAATAAAAGGAGAGGGAATTAGATATTATTATACACAGATTTTAACACCACTTAATTTTGGAGGGGAGGACATCATCCTTTCTTATTTGTGTTCCAGGTGTAGGAAATAAATTTTATAAGACTATTTCACGTCCTTAGGTGCCTGGCTGGTTCAGTCAGTGGAGCATGCAATTCTTGGTCTCAGGGTTGTAAGTTCAATTTCCATGTTGGGCATGGAGCCTACTTAAAAAATAAATAAAATTAAAATTTAAGAAATAAAGAGTATTTCATGTCCTACTTAATATGTATGCCTTAGTAGTGATATCAAAACAAAGTGAAACTTTTAAATTATATACTCTCCCCTAGTAATAGAACCAGACAAATGAACTAACACAAAAATTGTACTGGGAAAGCAATTAGCAGTTTCCAAATAACATCACATTCTTTGTGTGTAAAAATCAGTCTATTTAACTAATAAATTATGTTTATATTAATTATTACCAGAACAGGCATCTTCAGTATTTTTCATTGATTTTTGTGATCGGTGTTTTTCATTGATTTTTGTGATCGCTAATGAAGATATATATGTAATGTGATCAGATTACAAAAGCTAATTTAACTCATTGAGCAGAGGATTTGTATGCATACATTTTAATCATGGTGTTGTTTTATAATATCATTTGTAAAATGATATGCTTATAACAGTGCCTGGAACATGGCAAGTTCTCAAAACATATTTGTTAAATGAATGAGTGATTTGTTCTCTTAATTTCTTTTCTAATTTTTAATTACCTTATAATGTTCTGAACAGAAATGGACATTACCTCTAAAACTAATAAACATTTGGAATAGAGATGTACATTTCCTTTTTTGAAATGTCAGTTCATTAATTCTAGAAATAATTATTATATTAGCTATTTCTTGTATTAAAAATATCTTTAGGTTGTTAGTGGTGCTAATGGTCTTATTGCAGATGAAGGGAGAGAGAGAGAGAGATCAATGTGAATCAAGAAACAGATGGAGGATAACGTTACTAAGATTAGCTACAGAAGAAAAGCAATAAATAGCATCTGTATTTTCAATTTAAATAAAAATTGGATTACAGCACAATTCTGTGCCTGCTTTGTCCCTGAAGCAAGACTTTGGATGTCAACAAACATCTGAGCCTTTTATATGGGAAGAAATGTTGGCCAGATTGATAATCATGTAAGTGGAAAACAGATCAGGAATATTAGATTAAATTTTAATTCTTATATATTATATGCAGAGAATAAGATATAGAAGGGAAACTGCACCAGTTACACAGGTGCCAGTCATAGAAAATTCTCATGAGTCTCCTCAGGACATGCTCATAACAGACTTTACTCAAGGATAGGTAGGGTACAGCAAACCGGGGACGAAAATGCAGGCACTGAATAGGGGCTGAGTTGCTTTCTGGTGCAGTTCCTCAGGCTTCTTTTTTTTTGTTGCACAGCATGACTTGTTCTTCAGTTTATGAGCCATCAAGATATGTATGAGGAATTTTGGCTTCAGGGAGTGCAGACGAAAGTGCAGTGGGGGTCTTGGATAGACCATTATCCTTGTAGCCAGAGCAGACTGTAAAGCCAGTTAAACTAATTGTAATATATTTGTCTATATATTAAACTAATTGTAATATATTTGTCTATATATCCCTAAGTGATGGAGACAAGCTAATCCTGGGTGCTAAGTCAAGAGTATCAAACTTTAAACAGCACATAACAAAGCACTAGTTAGCTTTTGTTGGCCTTACTGTGACCAAAGTTCAAGACTGGATGTCCAGGAGCCCCATAGGTAAGCATAGTGATACCCCAGTGGAGCTGTAAGATAACCTTCTGCAGAGACATTGCACAGTTAGATAGGTATATACCCAGCTCAACGTAGGTATCTTGAACACCTCTGGATTGGACTGTTTTTGTTGCATTCAGTACTTAGGGAATATAGACATATGTGCCACCTGTCTAGCCAGAGTTTACTACTTTTTTATTAGGGAAAACACAAATATATGACATGGAAAAATATGCCAGGTAGTCAATTGCTTTTTTATTGCACTATTACCACTAGAGTAAATAGAGATATTCCTAGAAGTATAGCACTTAAGATGGACTTTTAGCAACTGAAGGCTTTGAAATGATTATATGTGGTGATGACCAATATTCTAGGTATCTTTAAGTAATAAACCAGGACCAAAGCCACATCCTTTATACTGTAAAGTAAACCCAGATACTTGGCGGAAAATGGAATTGGGGCACAGTATGATTGAGACTTAGCTGTGGGTTAAGATAGGATTCATTTAAGATGAACTGAATTCTGAGGATAATTCAAGAATATCAATGTATGCAAAACTGATTTCTAGGAAATCTAATGTCTAGAGAAGCCTGAGTTAAAAGACTGAGCTTTGACCACCAAGGTCTGCCTAAGCTAAGCAGATGCCCTTTGTATATGAAAACAAAGTACCCTTGTCTGTTTGCTCTACACAGACCTGGAGAAGTCCACTAATCTCATTGATGAAGCAGTCCCAACTGTCAGAACTACTAGCCTGAGCCATTCTTTCATGATAGTCACAATTGATAGTCTCTTGATAGTCACAATTGCAAAAGCTTGAGAATCTAGAGTTTTTCTGAAGCCCCATCCTTAAGCCATTAAAATGGGTGGTCCAAGCCTAATAAGCAGTTTGCTACTCTAGAGGAACAACTGCTCCACTACCTTTCACTACTTGCTCCTCCAGCACTGACCAGAAAAGATTCAACATCTAAATTGGATGAATTCATACCATCTAATAGAATCAGTATGAGAAAAAGAAATAAGATATGTCATATAAGAAGAATGAGTGATACAGACATTGAGAATAATCCAATATTTTAAGCAGAATCTAGAAATGAAAACATGTATATAGACTTGATCTTATATCTATTGAATATATATGACTGACTAGATTTGCCATTCAGTTAAACAATTTTTTTGGCTCAAAATAGCACTGTGACTTTGTATACATCTATTAAATAATAGAAATCACTTTGTTCTAAACATGTAGTCTAATGTTGGGCAAAAAATTACTACTGATGATATGTTATCAGAATTCAGCATCCATATTTAAGCATAGATTTTCTTTTTGTAAGTAGAAGATTGGTCTAGACTATCTTAAGAATATAGAAAATCTGATGAAACTCAGTTCAACAAACACTTACCGAGTTTATAGAATGTGTTAGGTACTAAAACTGGAGTAAATAATAACTAAATTCTGCTTCAAGGAGATCCTGAGCACTAAGTGTAAAAACGAGGAGGCACGGACCAGTGTATCAGCTGAGGGGATTGTGAAGTGTTTTTTGGTGTATTTTGAGGTTTAAAGTAGGAGCAGCATGTGATGAGAGAACATAAAAGCAGGAGTAGGTTAATAAGGGTTTGAATGCCTTGCTTTGAAGAAAGGTAGAAATTAGCACGAGTACCCTCCTGCTACTCCCATGGCCCATGGATGTGGGAACGTAAGGAGCAAAAACTCAACATCCAGTGTTTGGGAAGCTTAAGTGGAAGAGAGGGTTCAAACCAAGTTTACAGATTATTGGCCTCCTGTGGTGAGGAACTTTGGGCAATTAGAAATTGGAAGGGTAAAAATAATGTTGAGAGCAGTATATAATGTGTAAAGAGTCTACGTAGCAGCATCACATTGTAGAAACTGTGTAGTGCCACAAAACTCTTGTTTTCTGATCTCTCTACATTCTAATCTATGATAAAATGGAGTAAATGGACCCATTTTACTCTTCTAACTGACATTTTATTAGAGATTCAACTATCCCTGAAAATGTGGGCCTTCTCTGTAAGCAAGCTCTTAATACAAAGTCTGTATCTTTAACCTTTATAATTCTCTACATTTTAAGAGTGCCTCAAAATGTTAAGAAGTCAAAAGGAAGAGAGAGAGTTATGGAAAGACAGAGAGAGGGAGGGCACAAAAAATTATTTTATAAGCCTGGAATATCTACTTTCTGGGACAGATTACACAAAGGGTAACCTCATTATAAGCTAATTAAATATTCCAAACCCATTTGTCATTTAACAGATAAAAATCAAAATTCTACTTATACAAAGATATGTGCACTTGTATTAAATTCCCCAATGGTATGAGCAAAAGAATATATAACTAATTTAAAACTAAATTATCAAAACAGCATGATCTGTGAATGACTTTTATTACAGGAATTTGGATTATTATATAATTATATCATGTTTTTTAACTAGGAATTTCTGGGAGAAGATTTTTTTTTCCTGAAAAGTCTAGCACATTAAAAGTTTTACAATTTTAATTTCTCTATTTCTTGGGAATTATAAGGATAATTAGTTTCTAAAAGTGAATTGAAATAGACGTCTTATATTTCAAGACATTTACTTTTAATTTCTTAATAACCTCTGGAGGTAGGAAAAATATTTCATTTTCAGATAATGATATCCTGATTGTTCCCAATTACACATATATAGGCACATAGAAAACTTGCAATTTTATGTCTGTATCTTCAGCCACATGCCAAAAGTAGACATAAATACGTCTACAAATTAGCTAGACAAAATCCAAAAAGATCTGTTCTCTAGGAGGTACTAGGTATATTTTTAATGATTTGTGCTCTCAAAAAGGTATATTTTTAATGATTTGTGCTCTCAAAAAGACCAACCAAAAGAACACCAAACTGTGTTCTCTGTCCTCTCTCACTCAACAGAGAATATATCTGAACATCCTGAAGGAGATATCCAAGGGGACAGATTCAAGGATAACCCAGAGAGTGCCATTACCAATGCAGAATAATGTTTCATATGTGTACAAATCAGACTCAAAGTAAGCAAAGGCTGCTCATTGGCAAACTGGTCTTGTAGGTACCGGACACATTTATTCTTGAACCTGTTTATGGCATGACAAATAGCCTAACCCAGAAGTTAAGCAGGATACAGATGGGACCAGAAAAATTAGCTAAGAACAAGAAACAAAGTTTAAAAACACAAAATAGGAGCGGGGTGAGAGGGGAAGTAAAGAATCAGTAAAGAAATTTCTGTTGCCATTAGGATTCATTTCAAGAACCAGGAATATTCTCCTGCCTGGGCTTAAAGAACCGATGAGGCAAACTCAAGCTATACCAGTTAAACAACTGGTCCCTGAGACTAAGTCTTCTTGAACTTTTTGGAGAGACCTCTGGAACTATCAGACTATAATTTTTTAAGGTGAACATGTATCAAAGATTTATTTAACTCATTAATGAGGGAACCAGTGGGATGATAAACTGGTTCCTACCCTTTGTTTCTCAGTAAACCATGTATTATCATGCCTGATATGGTGGCATTTTCCTTTTCTAATTACCTTCCCTATTTTCTCAATTTACTGTCTTTGAAGCATAATACTCTGTCTCACCTACTCTTATTCAACATCATTGTGAGTGTATTCATTTTATCAAGTGCATTTACCGCATTTTATAATTGTCATTTACACTGTAATTATGGCAGTTATCTCACTCTTAAGAAAGGCTTCTCTCAGGAAGAAAACCATAAAAGACTCTTAACTATAGAGATCAAACTGAGGGTTGTTGGATGGGAGGCAGGTGGGGGATGGGCTAGACAGGTGGTGGGTATTAAGAAGGGCACTGGTTATGATGAGCACTGGGTGTTGTATGTAAGTGATGAATCACTAAATTCTACCAAACCCAATATTACTCTATATGTTAACTAGCTAGAATTTAAATAAAAATGTGAAAAAAAAAGAAAAAGAAAGACTTGTATGTTCTGTACAATGGTATTTTAAATGATTGTATCTTTATTACCATCTGAACAGTATTCCACTTAATATAGATCAGTATACTTTCAAAAACAAATGTGTAAGTTGACATGTTGATGAAAAGTTTCATGAAGGCAGTTGTATTGACCTAAATCTAGAAAGGGGTGAAGAGTTGAAGAAACAGAGGAACCGCCCTGCAGACTAGAAGAAAGACATACCCAGATATGTGCAAACTGAGGAAACCAAGAGGAGGGGGTTAACTGAAGAGGGGTGTGTGTTCAAGTGATGAGAAGTAAGATAGGAAAGTTGTTTCTCATCCTTAGAAATGACTGTATTCATAGTGCTGGTCACTTATGCAGGTAAGATTTCAAGCAAGATTCTGGATACTAGTATGAATTGGTCATATAGTTTACCCAGATCTGTTTCAAATTTACGACAGAAACAACTATTTACAACAATTCATAACCATTCTAACAATTCCCTCCCTCTGTGAACACAATTCAGAGAGCCAATGCTTTAAAGCATGTCTTCTAATGCTTTCTAATTATGATCTCATTAGTCTGGTCTATAAGGGATTACCCTTTATATATATAAATAAATAAATCTATCTATCTATAATTTTTTTTAACTGACAGTTAGTGTTAATTTAACAGTAGCAGGTTTTGAATTAAATAGAATGGTAAACAGGGTGGAGAACATAGGCCTTGCCCAAAAATAGATTGGAATGAAATTGGGGATATAATAATAGCACATAGGGAACCCTCAGACTGATAACTATAGAACCCATATGAATGGGAAATTTGTTAGGGCTCCTGGGTGGCTCAGTTGGTTAAACGTCTGCCTTTAGCTCATGTCATGATCCCAGCATCTTAGGATCCAATCCCTATTTAGTGGAGAGTCTGCTTCTCCCTCTTCCCTTCCGTCTCTCTCCTTGTGCTCCCTCTCTCCCTCTCAAATAAATAAATAAGTAAAATCTTTAAAAAATAAGTGAATAAGTGGAAAATTTTGTGTGCAGATGAAAAACGTTAAAGTCAGCAGTAGGAAAATAAATCTGTAGAGATCCAAATAGATCAGGAAATACAATTCTGCCATGAACCAGGAACTGAACTTCATGTTTGTCTGCATCACAAAATGAAATCCCTCAGCAATCTCAGAATCCTGATTACTCATGTTTCTCAGATGATGAAATTGACAAAGTCATTAGCTCTATCAGTATTACTCAAATAGTATGCAACAGAAAAACCAAAAGTCTAGACTTTTTTACTCTAAATTCCAAGCCCCCCTACATTACCTATGTTTTAAGACTCTTCGTAACTTAAAAACTCTTTGAAAGTGATAGTATTTTTTTTGTTTTTGCTTTTGCTTTTTATCTAGCATGTACAATAGGAATGAGATTTTAGCAGAAAGAAAACAGCAAAGAGGGCATTAAGACAACCTGAAGATGATATCTGAATCCTAGATCTTTCTGTCTGACCAGAGAGGAAATCAGTGCTATGGTCTCCTAAGTTTGGGGATGGTGTTTTCTTTTTGTTTTTTATTTCTTTATTTTACCTAGCCTGTAATTTATTCTGCTGAAGAATCCAGGAGAAAGGACAAAATCTTGCCTTCCGTCTCCAGATTAGAAGCTGGACTGCCTCAGCTCTAAATATCATGTCACATTAAATTGTAATAGTAGATCAAACAGTTCTTTTAATAAAGACATAACTGGACAGTACAGAGTTAGAAGACCTAAGTTTAATCTCCTTAACCTCTGCTGTGCTCTTTCCAGGGCTCTCACAGGAGGGTCCCTCTGGTATTCATCTCACTCCTGAATGCAGAGAACAGGTCCCTTGACACCAAGTTCCTTGTGTCTTGCAAAGGCTGTTGCCTTAGGTGAGCTTGAGAGAAATAAGTAAAACACTTTTGATTTATTCTTTTGATCTTTACAGCAGCCCTAATAGGGGAGTTTTATTATTATCATCTCATTTTATAAATGAGAAAATGATACAGAACCCTTTATCATTATGCAATACTTCTTGTTTCTTATCATTAGATTCTAACTCTTAACTCTCAGCCATCGAATACCATTCCTCAGTTCTGGCGTATGGAATGGTGCGTTCTGGTCTTCTAGGTTGGGCAGGAACATGGCAGGTGCTTTGACTCCAGTCTACCTTATCTACAAAGATTGCTGTTACCCAGTTTTCTCTTTAATGTCTTGCCATGGAGAGTTAATTTCCTTCTTAAAACTACATAGTCTAGTTGTACTTTAAAAAGGAAGCATTAATGCTAATGTACAGTTGTCCCTGTCCCTTGGGTATTAGCCCAGGCCTTGTTATGTTAAGAGAAAATTTATTTTCCTCCTAAGTCTGAGTTTACAAGTGTTGCTCCTGGTAGCAGAACTTCTCAAAGCTCGACAAGAGAATGGATATTTATGCTTATATTTAGTAGGGGATCAGTTTGAAAACACTAAAGTTTTTCAAGTGATATTTTCAAGTTACAGAGCAGAAGCAGATTACAGAGAATCTGAAAACCTAGGCTAAACAATTGCAGCATGATGTTTGAGTTGCTGGTCACACCTTTAAACTATGAGGTACCTTTTATGTTGTCTTCTTTTATATCACTGTTTAATCTGTCACCAAGTATTATGAACTAATGTCTCCAAAATATATCTAGGTATCGAAAATTAATCTCCCTCTTCGCTTCTACTAATTAATTCAGACATCTGTTATCTGTCACACAAATAATTGTAATAACCTTCTCATTAATCTTTCTGGTATTAACAGAATTTTATGAGAATCACATGAGTCAATACACACAAAACTCTGCTCATGTATATATAGTAAGCACCCAATAAATGTTATCATAACTATTTTTTCTCTATTAATTATTCCCATTGAAATCAGAGTAATCATGTCAATATTTAAATTTTATTAAAGTAATACAGATAGTGGTTCAAAATGCAGATTGTTACAGAAAAGGAATATAACATTTCCCTGGTTTACCATTCCCAAGCCATAGTCCTGCTGTACAGGCAGTGCTGTTTTACCTGTTATTTCTCTCCACATTTGTGAATAATATTTTTACATTATAATTCTTTATATTTCAAATGTACCTATTTTTTTAAATGTTTCTTTTTTAAGATTTTTTTATTTATTTGAGAGACAGAGTGAGCAAGAGAGAGAGACTATACAAGCTAGAGGAGGAGCAGAGGTAGAGGGAGAAGCAGACTTCCTGCTGAGCAGGGAGCCCGATGTGGGACTCGATCCCAGGACCCCGCGATCATGACCTGAGCCAAAGGCAGCTACTTCACTGACTGAGCCACCCAGGCGCCCCACCAAATTTACCTTTTTAAGTTAACTTCTCATCATAGTTTATTGTGGTTTGGCTTTTCCACATTTTTTTCTCACTTCCTCTTCCTCTTCCTCTAGTCCTAATTTTTATTAAATATTAATATCATTATTAAATCTGTAATAATCATTAATATTCTTTTGATTATAAAAGTAAGCATTATTCACTGAGACCATACTTCCTTATCTTTACAATCCTGTATTTTTCCTGGATGTAGTAATATATTTACTTTTTTCTTTTGCCTGGTTTTCTTTGAATCCACCTTTATTTTTTCCAAAAGATCCAACACATATACAACATGCATATGTCTACCAATGATTTCACTATGTTCTGATAATTGCTTTATTTTGTTTTAGTAAACTAGTTAACTAATTTATTAATGAGAGTTACTACTTTCCATGCCTTCAGTTCTTTGGTTTTTAAATATGTTATTACTAATTTTGGCTTCCATTTGTTTTGATGCTAGAACTTCTTTTTGTAGTTTTCCTATGTTGGACCAATTTTTCCTGGATAATGTATCTTTTATTCTCTTGTTTTATTCCCATACTTTTCTGAGTCACAGCATCTATTATCTAGCTTCCAACTAGCATGTCTAAAAATGTTTTGTTTTTCTTTCACTTTTGATGGCTAGTTTTGCTGGGTAGAAAATTTTTTCTAGGTTAAAATGTACTTCATATAAGTTTTTTAATTTATTGCTTCATTGTTTTTTAGCTTCCAGTTTTGATATTATGATATCCAATGCCATTTTGATCTTAAATCTTTTAGTATGACTTGTTAGTTCTCTGTACATTTGGGAATCTTCACTTAAACTTGGTTTATTTTCTTTAGTTCTGGGAATCATTTATAGCTATGAATATAATTATCTTTTCCCCTCTGTTTCCATTATTCTTTACTTCACAAAAGCATATTTATCTTTCTCTTTCTATTTAATACTTAATGACATTTCATTTTAATTCCTGGGTACAGTACTCAACTGTATCTTCAACTCTTTTTTTTTAAACTTTCGATTTGTCTTAATTTTAACTTATAATGGAATTGTTTTTGTGTCTAGTTTACCTTTTTTTTAAGATTTATTTATCTTAGTAAGAGAGAGCACGCAAGCAGGAGGAGGGGTAGAGTGAGAGAACCCTCAAGAAGACTCCCACTGAGCAGAGAGCCTCACACTGTGCCAGTCCCATGACCAATGAGATCATGACCTGAACCAAATCAAGAGTTGGGCACTCAACTGCCTGAGCCACCCAGGTACCCCCAGTTTCTTTTTTATATAGATTTCAAATACTGACTTATGAATCAAGTTAAAGATTTATTTACTTATTTGAGAGAGAGAGAGAAAGAGAGTGCACATGAGAAGGGAGAGATCAGAAGGAGAAGCAGACTCCCCGTGGAGCTGGGAGCCCAATGTGGGACTCAGTGCTGGGACTCCAGGATCATGACCTGAGCTGAAGGCAGTTGCTTAACCAACTGAGCCATCCAAGAGCACCTTATGAGTCAATTTAAACAAAGAACAAAGCTGTCATTTTTTTAAGAGGTGGAGGAAATGTCATCACTTCATTATGTTGGCTTTGGGTAAAGAATCAGGAAATCTTACTATTTTATATAGAAACTATTGTTTAAAACTTTTGTTTTGGTTCTTTAACCTTCCATCCCTTCCTTTCTAGTGCAATTTGCCATCAAGTTTTAAATTGATGTTTTGTTTTGTGTGTGCAAATTAGATATGTCATTTTGATTTTTCAAGTCTGTGGCTCTTTCTTTTCTTTTCAACCATCACCAATGTGTTAAAGTATATTGACTATTGTTGCCCCTTTGGTTGTCTTTGTTTTCTTGCATTAATTTCTTATTTCATCACTTTACCATCATTTTCAAAGGGTTTTGTGAGGTGGTGGTATGCAGATAAGAAATTGTTTTGAAGATTAACTATAACCAACTCATGGTTTCCAACCCTAAGAAATTTTTTATTGCAGGGGCACCTGGGTGGCTTGGTCAGGTAAGTCTCCAACTCTTGACTTTGGCTCAGGTCATGATCTCAGGATTGTGGGATTGAGCCCTGTGGGGCTTTGCACTCAGTTTGAAGTCTGCTTGTCCCTCTCTTCTCTCTCTTTCTCAGATAAGTAAATAAAATCTTTTTAAAATTGTTTTAGGGTACTTGGGTGGCTCAGTCAGTTAAACGTCTGCCTTCAGCTCAGGTCTTGATCCCAGGGTCCTGGTTTAGGGCCCTGTGTTGGGCTCTGTGCCCAACAGGAGTCTGCTTTTCCTTGTCCCTCTGCCCCTCTTCCACTCATGTGCACTCTCTCTCTCTCTCAAATAAATAAATAAAATCTTATTAAAAAGTTTCTTGTTGCACTGTAAATGCTGTGCAGATACCTCAAAGGCCACTCATACCTTTTAAAACAATGTTGTACCATACTTCCCTTACCATGGAGTTCTAATCTTGGCTGACTTACTTTAGTCCTTCAAATGCCACTCAGGCCTTTTCCATTTGGGACATTTTTGCATGCTGTTCCTTTAGTCTGAAGTGTTCTTCTGCTCTCTTTTGACCAGGAATGCACTTTTCCTTCTACCATACCAAATTTAACTGTCCTTCAATCTAAGAAGTATTTTCTTTCTTTTTTTTTACTTGTCACAGTAAGTGCCCCATCTGTTTGATTTACCACGCAACCCTAACAATATAGAAGATACCCAGTCTGTCATTTGTGAAATATATACCAAATGATAAGAACGACATGTTCTGATATTGACTCGATAGGGCATTTCAGTAGATTTGTTGTTATATAAATTACAAAGCAGTATAGAATAATGATTAAAAACATAAAATTGGAGCCAGACTGCTTGGGTTTAAATTTTGGTTGTTCTAGTGCCTATCTATATGCTTTTGGGCATGTAGTTTAAGTGCATTGATTTCCTCTTCTATAAAATGGGGAAAATAATACTATGTAACTCCTAGGGTTTGTAAAAATGAAATGAGCTAATACACATTAGGTGCATATGTTTGACATGTTGCAAGTGCTATGTAATTGTTGGTTGAAAAATTTAGTTCTGATTAACACTGAGTTAAACAGATCAACTTAGAAAAGGTAATTTACTAGGATCCCATAAGTAGTTCCAGAAATATGAATTAGCTTTGCCTAATTCATAATTTGAAATTAAAACACATATAATCAGAGCAAAATTACCCCTACTTACTAGATAGAAATTAATTAAGATCAATATCAAGTTTATTAATTTTGAATTATATGTAGGCTGTTTCCTCTCACATTTGTGAAACTTAGTGTCATTTTAAAGCTTTCTCTTTTATGTTAGCATACTAACACTTTGCATAGCAAATAAAAGGAGAGCTTTTAAGATAAGCTCATGATGGCAATTGAATTTCTCAGCTGCACAAAAATAGATCTGTGCATTTATTTCTTATTTTCATGAAGAAGTAAATTGTAGGCAATACTAGAAAATGAATGTAAGTGCATAAAAATATAGAAACGTCTTAAAAATTACTGCTTATGTTACTCAGAGACATACATATATTTGAAAAGCATGTATTATCGCTTCTCGGCCTTTTGGCTAAAATCAAGTGTGAAAAGCATATATTTGCATGACCCAGAGAAATGTCAAGCCAGATACACTGTAAAATAATAGGAGCAAGATGTACTGGAGGAAAATGAAATAGAAATGCAAATATGAATGACATATTAATTTATTAGTCAGTCCCTGATAGTATAAGCACCATATGATTTTAAATTTTACTTCAGAAATTTAAAAAAAATTAACTTTCTAGAATTATGACAACAAATCCACAGGTCAACTGTTTGTTTTACAAATTAAAACTTCACTAATTATGGGTCACCTGGATGGCTGAGTGGGTTAAGCCTCTGCCTTCAGCTCAGGTGGTGATCCCAGGATTCTGAGATCAAGCCCTGCATTAGGCTTCCCCACCCCCTTTCTGCCTACCTCTCTGCCTACTTGTGATCTCTGTCAAATAAATAAAATCTTTAAAAAAAAAACTTCACTAATTATGATTAAGATCTTGATATCATTCTAAAACTTAAAATTTAGACCCTTAGTTTTGACAATGCTTTATTTGTGTATAATTATTTTCTGAAGTATCAACAAGTTTTATTGCTTATGTGTTTCTAAGTTTCGGAGCTAATTCTAGTTTGTTTCTCTTATACTTTACTTTCATAATAAAAGAAAACATAACAGACATGCTCGTCACTGCTAGTTTTATTATGTGCTTTGTGCTTTTTTTCCTCAAAAATTTCAACTATTGCCCTTCAAACTTGCACTTGCCTCAAGGTTATACTTAATGTTGAGTGTTTGGTTCATATCGAAAGAGGACTGTATCTGTTCACAACAAAAATAAGTGAAAAATTGTTTTACTCTGAAACTGAAGTAAGTGAAAGAGAAATACTTTGCTTTCTCTAGTCATAAATTTTATGTCAGTAGAACAGACTGTACATTTTAGATTTTAGATATGGAGAAAATATTTCAGACTTAGTATGCTTTCTTCCATTATTTTTCCTAAATACAAAACTTCTGCTTCATTTTTTCCTGTTCTATAATTCTAATTCATTCATAGTTATAATAGTTCATGTCTTGAAATTTGAATGGATCATCTATTTCTTAGGTATCAAATTAGCTTGAGAGGTCCATAGTGCTGACAGAATCCAGTTACAGTCTCCACATTCTCTAACCAAAAGCAAACCAACCAGGTAGTGGATGAAGATACATTATATTTAGAGCCGTGGATGTATAGGTCATCTTTTGCCAAATAAAGCAGAATGTTCCTTTACTTCAGCCCTCATATCCTCCTTTTGCCTTTTCTTCTCTAGATGATGATACTTCAGGACATATGTTTGAGTCTTTTCATCATGATGTTATTTCTTTTTTGAGCTTGGATAAGTGATGTTCACCAGAACTTATCTGAATGGTAAAATAGTGAGGAAAAAAAAAAATCCTCTATTCTACTTCTCTTCTCCAGGTGATTGAGATATCTATCTATCTATCTATCTATCTATCTATATCACACCTCTTTTTTAATAACCAATAATTATTTAACAACAAGGACACCCAAAAATCAAATGTCCAATGTTGAACTCATGACCATTTTATCTGAAACCTACTCTTCCCCTCACTTTTCTCAATATATTCATTCAGTTTCTCACCTTGGAAACCTAGACGTCATCCATGGCAACCTTCCATTTCCTTACCCATTCAAATCTAGTAAGTCAATAAGTCCTATTTTTGTAAAGATTTTATTTATTTGAGAGAGAGAATAAGCAAAAGAGCACAAACAGGGAGAGCAACAGATAGAGAGGGAGAAGCAGCCCCCTCCCGCCCCCGGTCGAGCAGGGAGCCCCATGTAGGCCTCTGTCCTAGGGACCCTGTGATCATGACCTGAACCTAAGGCAGATAGATGCTCAACTGATTGAGCCACCCTGGAGCCCCTCAATAAGTCCTATTGATTCTCCATCTTCATTAGTTCCACATCTGTCTATTTTATGTCAAGCTTTACTGTCAACACTGTGATACTCAAGAACACTGCCATGTCTCACCCTGAGTATTATATCATTGTCTTTCTCTAATCCCAAATTTACTACTGGAACATTTTTCTTAAAGTTGAAAATATTTACCACAGACTTCATTTTATGACTTTTCCATATCCATACCTCTTTATAACTATCTAACCTTATTTCATGCAATTTCCTTACAACAATCACTGGATTCATGACTCTTTCTCAGTTGTATGACAACTCTGTATTTCTTGATACAGGGCCTTACACATCTCTTTGAGTGTCCTATTCTTTCCTTCTCCTCACTCATCTCTCTTCTATGTTTTATGACTTAACCATTACTCATTTACCAAAATTTAGCTTATGTTTCACTTCCTCAGAGAAGTTTCTCACTTCTCTGATAATATAGTCATTCCCAGCTTTATAATCCTAACATCGTCTGCAAGTTTCTTTATATTAGTCATTTTCATAATTACATTTACGCCTCGTCACCTCTATCTCCACTATACACCACATGAAGACAAAGACTAATTCTGTAAACATAGACTCATCTTTTATATATATAGTCTCTTAAAGATAATATAAAAACAAAATCCACAAATAAATTTTTAAAGAGAATTGTATTAAATTTCAATATTACCAAAAGGGCCAATGAGATCATGAATATTTATTTCCATGAAGAGATCATACTTTCCCATTGAATTATTTTTAGAATGTATTTCACGAAAATCCTACAGTTTTCTTTATGTAAAATTCATGATTACCAATTTCAGACAATTTGTCAACATGGCCTACAGATCTATAATCACTGCACACCTCCTCTATTCTCTCTGAACTTTGGAAGAGCAAAAGCACCACCGCACTTGCCCCAAATCTAGCAGATATTCTCTCCTTCACAGGAAAAGAAAGAAAGAAAGAGCGCCAGAAGAGAACTCCCTCAGCTTCCTACTTTTAGTAGTAAAAATGTGCCTACATATGCATAGATTTTTTTTTTCCTTCCCCTTTTGAAGTTGAGGAGAGATACATCCCCTTTGTGGGGCCAGTCCTTTTGCCCATAATTTGATTGATTTTCCCTTCTGCTTCTTGTGTACCAAACTTCTTTTCAAAAGAATTGCTTCAACTCTGTGACTTCTGAACCATTAAATATTTCCTGCTTTTTTTTTTTAAATAAAAGTTTCTTCACAACACTAACCAAAAAAATAATATTTATTTCCATTTCTGTAAAGTACAAAAACAAGCAAAACTGATCTAAATATGCTTTAAAAATTTAAGAGAAGTTGAAAAAAATAAAATAAAATTTAAGAGAAGTTGAGAAAGATGTATCTGAGATGCCATTAATGTTTTGTTTCTTTATGCAGGTCCTGGCTATATGTCTAGTTTCATTAGATGGATAGATACTCATCAAGATATACATTTATGAGGGGGCCCTGATTGGCTCAGTCAGTAGGGCATGTGACTCTTGATCTCGGGGTTGTCAGTTCCAACCTTATGTTGGGTGTAGAATTTAGTTAAAAAATTTTAAAGATACACACACTTGTGAAATGTGCAATTTCCTAGCCAAATATTATACTTAAAAATAACTGTAGGAAAAAAAAAATTCCCTTCATACTTCATCCCCTACAGATTATCCTGTCCTTTCATAGCTTAGATTCTAGAAAATGTTGTCTTAATTTCTTCAGTTTTCACTAAAATAAATTTGGCTTGTGTTCCAATCACTTTACTAAAACTGCAATTCTGTGAGAAGTTCTATAATAAACCTACTTTGGTTCTTCTATTTCTCAACCTCCCTTTAACATTTGGTATTGTTGTGTGCCCCTTCCTTCTGAAAGCAATTTCCCATCTTGTTGTTCATGGTTCATGCCAGGTACTCTTGGTTCTCCTGCTGTGTGTCCCTTTCCCATCTTTTCAGATCATAAGACTTTAGATATTGAAATCCTTCTGAGTAAAGGTCTTAGCTTTCAAACTCATTCTATGCATTTCCCTTAGGTAGTCTGTCCTATATCTAAGATTTTAATTATTTTCTATATAACAGTTATTTCAAGAATAATTTTCTTGGGGCACGTGGGTGGCTCAATGGGTTAAGCCTCTGCCTTCAACTCAGGTCATGATCCCAGGGTCCTGGGATCAAGCCCCGCATCGGGCTCTCTGCTTAGCAGGGTGCCTGCTCCCCCCACCCTCTGCCTGCCTCTCTGCCTACTTATCATCTCTCTCTCTCTTCCTGTCAAATAAATAAATAAAATCTTAAAAAAAAATAATAATTTTCTCTGGCTCAGATTTTACTGAGTTTCAGTCTCATTTTGGTAGATGTTTGCTTTATATTTTCATTTCACTATTTCATAGGCATTTCCAATTCATATCCAATATTGAATTCATTCACCATCCTTCCCTCTCTGCCAAATGGTGGCTTCATTCCTTTTATAACATCAGACTACCAAAGGAGGTCCTCCAGTTGTGTTCTATTTCAGTGAATTATTTCTGTTTCATCTTAGAGATGTCCATCACATTTTTCCCATCTCTTTTTATAAATCAAAAATCAGGTCAACCTTGACACCTTTCTTCCTCTCCATAACACCAAATATACCACAATATCCTGTTATTCTTACTAAAAACTACTTATCCAGTACAGTGTTTTTTCTCCATCTGTTGCCATTTTGATCTTTCTGATAAATGATTGCAATACCTTCCTTACTGATCTTTTCTCATCTGCTCTAAACTCCTCCAGTCCATCTTGGATACAGCAGTTGGGGGTGCCAGGTGATCAGTGGGTTAAAGCCTCTGCTTTTGGCTCAGGTCATGATCCCAAGGTCCTGCGGTAGAACCCCACATCAGGCTCTCTGCATCAGGCTCTCTGGCTCTCTGCTCAGTGGGGAGCCTGCTTCCCCTCTGTCTCTGCCTACCTGTGACCTCTGCCTGTTAAATAAATAAATAAATAAATAAATAAATAAATAAATCTTTTACAGCAATTGGAGTGATCTTTTTCAAAGGCAATTGTGATTATATTCTGTTTAGATTTCTTTCAGTTAATTGCCATTTCATTTAGGTTAAACTCCAAATCCCTAATTAACACTGCCTGCCTCAAAGTCTTCAATTTCTCTTTTGCCAAATGGGAACTATTCACATACAGTTTCCTTAAGTTCATTAGTTATTTAGAAGTAACTTACTCATGGATTCTTTTCTGGACTAAGTACACTTGTCCATGGTAAATAAAAACTATGCTTTTGCAGAATATTTTATTTTGTGTTCTATAGAACAACTTAAATGGCATTAAAATTTTTGCCTTTTAGAAATTGAAAGTATGTAAATATTTTTAAAATGCCAATTATATTAATAAGAAGTAAATTGTTAACAACTTTTCCAGTTCTATCAATGATCATTTACCTGTTGATTTTTTTCCTACATTTTTCTGAATTGATACGAAAATTACTGCCTTCCGAAGGAAAAATATATTCCATTAACAATTTCAAGCATATCATTTTTTTTAAAAATTCCCTTTAAATGATTATATTCCTTTGTTCATTTAAAATGTTATGTATTTGTATATGTGTGTGTGTTTATTTTTTTATTAATTAGACTAGGGCTTGAGAAGTATTCTTTTCTTTTTTTCCTTGAACAAGTATTTCTTTAATTTTCTGATTCTACTTTTTTTGGTAATAATTTCTTAAATTTCTCCTCTTTATTTGTTTTTTTTTTCCCCAAGATTTTTATGTATCTATCTATTTATTTATTTATTTATTTGATGGAGAGAGAAAGAATGAGCCAAGCAGGGGAGTCAGGAGTCTCCTCTATCATAAAGTAATTCTTTCAGAAATTATTTTCTGTGGCTAATTTAAAAATATGTTTAGTTCAATGCTCACTTCTGTATTTTATCCATTATTATTTATAACCTTGTTAAGTTATGGATTTATTGCTAATAATGTCTCTGACTATATAAATTAGCTTTTAATTAATGATCCTATTATATTTATCTGGTAAATATTTTATAAAAAGATATTTTACTTCATTTTAGATCAGTCTTATTATTATTGTTATTAACTTCCAAACATTTGGTCTGTATTTTGGATATTTATATCTGTCTCCTTTGAATTGCAGTGGAGTTATGTGGCCCACACAGTTTTTGTTTTGTTTTTGTTTTGATTTGGCAAAATTTTTCTTTCAGGCCTATTCTCTGATCAATATGTATGATATCCATACACTTTATTATTTTTTTCCCAAGTTATTAATCTCTTTATTATGTGGGGCTACAGTTCTGGTAATTGTTTAACTCTTAGTTCTTTCTGGAAAGTTTTGATATCTCTCTTTTTTCTTCATTGATTTTTTAAAATTAACATATAATGTATTATTTGTTTCAGGGAAACAAGTCTGTGAATCATCAGTCTTACACAAGTCGCAGTACTCACCATAGCACATACCCTCCCCAATGTCCATCATCCCACAACTCCATCCCTAATTTCTAATCTGGTTTGAATAAACGTGTTCCTGAAAAATCAAAGCTAACAAGAATTTTAGGATTAAAAAAATTAAAGAATCTTAGGATTTAAAAAAAAAAAATTTATGTTTCTCATCAGCTTTCTATTTTTTTCTCAATACTGTTACTTGCTATTCAGGATGTTGTGAAATTTTGTCTTTATTATATTCTGTATATGTAACCTTCTGTATCAGTTGGTATCTGGTCAGAGAAACAGAACTACTGTCAATACTTTGGAAATTGAGTGTATTCCAGGAGGTAAAATCCAGAAGTGGCAATTGGGAAGTCAGAGAATGGTCTCCAAAGAGCACTCCTGCAGCACTGGCAGAGGTGGCTGAATCTGAGCTGCAGGGAAGCTGGGCAGGCCAGGCTGCCAGAGAGGGGCCGTGGGGGAAGGCCGGAGAAAGGCTCTTGATGTTCCTTCTGCTGCGGGCCTGTTGGTCAACAGTGTCAGCAGTTGGAAAGAAGAGCTAGCTGTGGAGTGGCAGAACAAAGAAGGAACCCGCCAGCACCTCTGCTTGTCTTTCCCCTGATCTCACCATGGTCATCTGCAGAGAAAAATCACTGCTACTCCACTTCCTCCTTCCACTTCTCACACAAATTTCTCTTTAGACAACTTCTACTGTTGATCTATAATGGGAATTCTGGGAAATGTTGCTCTAGCTTATAGAGGTATATACGTTTTAACGCCACTGTTGTCCACCTTTCAAAATGTGGCATTTAAATTTCACTTTTTAAATCTTATTCTTTCTGGGTAAAGTGATAAAAAAAAACCATGCAACTATCCCACATAAACCAAGAACCTCCTAACCTCTCCCAAAGAGGACGCAAGTCATTTTATCTAATTCTGAGTAACATGTATTTCTTTTCCAGCTGAGTTGCACTCACCCTTTGATATCTTGTAATATAAATACTGAAAAATAAGCTAACCACTATTAACATGTTTTATGAATGGAGGAATGAGCGAAAGAAGACTATTGTGTATATGTATGTGCCTAAGTACATGCAAATACACACATATAATCCATACAGTATACATATACATATACACACCTACAGTATATGAATGTACAATGTATGCAATGTATATACCTGTTTTTTCCCACATTTCATGTAATATAACTGCAATAGTCTGTTGCTCCTGGTCATATGGTCCATGGTGATGTTTGCATCTTCCTTCTAACTGTACAGATTTTATTTTTCTTTTGCCCTTGTCTTAGTCAGTTCAAGCTGCCATAATAAACCACCACAGCCTGGGTGGCTTAAACAATAGACGTTTATTCTCATGGTTTTGAAGGCTGCAAAGTTCAAGATCAAAGTGCTGGCCCATTTGGTTCCTGGTGTGGCCCTCTTCCTGACTTGCAGACCACTGCTTTCTTAAATGTGGAGAAAAAGAGACGGCAGTCTCTCTGTCTTCCTCCTCTTATAAAACCACCGATCCATCATGAGGGCCCCGCTCTCATGACCTCATGCGACTCTAATTACTTCCTCTAGTGCCCATCTCTGAATACCATCAAACTGGGGATTAGGTCTGTAACATCTGAATTCCAGGGGGACACAATTAAATCCATAGCAGCCCTCATCAAGTAATGATCAGCCAGTAATAGATTCTCATCTTGTTAGGTGACCCAGACTTTAAACTTTTATTCCTGAATGATCTGTGGTATTAACAGTCTTGCCCATATTGGATTGTTGCAATTTTCCATTGACTTATCACAGGATGTACAAGCATTTTTTTTAAAATTCCCCGATAGTGATTGCTCCATCCACACTTGCCCCATTTTACCTCCTTCTGTACAGTATCAATCCAGTTTCACCGTAGTGACCAGGATAATCAGCCTCTTCTACGAATGTTGATTCACTGGCGTGAGGAGCCCAAAGTGACCAGGTGGCATTTTCATTTTCCAGTTCATTGTTGTGACCCTAGGGAGAAATATTCTTCCCTTCAGAACTGAGATTCTTAAATTAGCAGAGCTCAGAGTTGCAGTGATGAGCTGCAAAATTTTCACTAGAGGATCATTAGCAGCAATAGTGAAAGGAGCTATTTACATTTGCACAACATGACTCCTGGACTTGTTAATCCCAGATCTGGGAGAAACAGCATCATATATGGGTCACTTATTCAAAGCATATCTCATATCCTACTTATTCAAAGCATTGCCCAGCAATGTGTTTTCACACAGGGAGCACTGTAACCAAGTCTTCAAAGTGTCATTCCATTTTCTACCAAGTCTGTTGTTTTAGGGTGATGGTAGATAAGGTCATATCTGTGAACTCTATGAATGTAAGACCAGTACCACATTCTTCCCTATAAAGTGAAATATTGGCTTTAACAGAAACATTATAGGGAGGGAAGGCAAATCTCTATCCAGAATAAATACCTATTCCTCTGGGAACAGCATGCTGTCTCTTTTGTTTTAGAAGTGGTCCAGTGTAATCAACCTGTTACAGTCAGTTTGATGTCTCATCTCAGGGGACGATGCCATATTAGAGGGCCCATTATTGATCTCTGCTACTGAAACTTTGATCATTTAGTAGTTCCTACAACTAGACAATCTTTGATATGTAAGAAATTCACTTTGATAGGCTCATGCATTATAGCATTATAGCTACTATGACAACTTTTTTTCCACAAGGAGGGAAGGAGCTAGAGAAAGAGGCTGAGATCCACAGAAAAAGATATCATATCCACCTGATTATTAAGATATCCTGCTGAGGTGCTGTGTGCTGAGCATTCACAAAGGACACAGATTTCTTTGTTCTCTGGACCCAGAGAGGTCTCTCCATAAGCCGCTTCCACAGGATCTCTTGTTACCAAATTTTCAATCATTTTTTTTTTTCCCAAATCCTTAATTGCCCAGCCAAAAATATTAGATACTACCCATGAGTTAGAGAAAATCCACACTTCTGTCCATCTCTATTTCCAGGCAAACTTGCAATCAGGTACACTGCTCAGTCTTGCCCACTGAGAAAATGTCCTTCACAATTGTCCTTCAAGGTCACCTTGAGTGGTATTTTAATGTTAGAGCTGCTGCTGTCCATATCTGTGATTTTCAATCAAGAGTAAAGAAACTCTAATGTACTTCTTAACCATGTATAGTCAATTACTGGCTTTTGGGCAATATCCAATTTACCATTCACTTGTGCTACTTTCTTAACTTTGTCAAGTTGTTATTCATATGATAACCATCTCCTAGTTTCTCCTTTTCCTTGGCATAAATCTCTTTGGAGAGAGAATTGCTTGGATTCCTTCTTTTGAATTCCAGACTCTGAGTAGCAGTAACAAGGTAAAGTTGTGTGGGTATTTATGATTATTGGGAAATGAAAGCTGAGGTAGATTTTTATTCAACAAACCATACCCTAGATATTATGTGAGGGGGTACTTGTGTGTGTTTATATGTTTGTATGTTACTTTACTCCAGTAGTGTCCTGCTGTCCAGGGAAAGCAGTGAGGAGCTCAAGAAGACATTTATATTTATGTCCCAGCATGATGTGTACTTACCAGATCCACACTGTGAGCTAAAGATGTCAGTGGGATTCCGATGGAGGGATGCTCCGCTTTATCCCTAACAGTTATTTTGCTTTTACGGGACTTCAGTATAGTTAGGCCTCAGTTTGGTAGCCAAAAATTTTAAATACCATTCCCAAAGTTTTCTGTTATTTTTTAAGTTCATTTTCATTTTACTTCTATTTGTTGGTTTGATTGTGAAATTATTTATGTTTTGATTTTTATTCTGTTTGTCATTTCATTGGGTATTTCAGAGCTGAAGAAGTTAAACCGAGGGTCTCCAGTCACCATATTGAATGAGATTCTGTTTACTTTTCGAACCCAACTAAAGTTAGGACATTTAATTCTGTTAACTCAGTCTCTCCTTCTAGTCTTCTGAGATCTTCTGCGTGTTAATCACACAACCCATTGTTTTACATCTTTATTTCACCCTAACATTTAATAATCACAGTCTCTATCTTCATGTAATTACTTGACAGTCATATTAAATACTAAAAAGGGACTGATTTCTGAATGTAGGTCTCTGATATATTTCAAAAGAAGGAATTTGAAATGAAGTCGTAAATGGGAGAAAATCAGAAACTTGGGGCACATAAGCCAATTATTTCATCATCAATTTCTTGAATATCTGTGCTTTAAAAAATTGAGACAAAATGAAGATTTAAGAGGGAACCTACATGGCAGTTTCAGTCTGCAAATGCCCTGTGGAGAAGAAAGAGTGTTTTGAGGCCAGGATTGTTAAACATCCTGAGAGAGGTGGTGGCTGTCAGTAAATACTCATCGCTGCATTCCATGGGTTTGTGGTGCTGTGCCTCTAGGCTAAAATATGGAGTACTGCCTCTTCTGTCTAGGACATGAATTTGGGCAGTGAACAAGGAGTTCAAATGAGCCTCTGGTCTGAATAATTTAAGCAGATGGTTTTGTTTGGAAATAGAACACCTGTCAAGTACTTTGAAATCAAATAGACCTCCTGACTTTAAATAGAGGTAAAAGTCATCAAGGGAGTATTAAAAACTAATGGGTGAATAAATGAAGTGGAGAGAAAAAGATTTGGGAAATGTAGATGGAACTCTTTGGAGTTCATATTAAAATAATGATTCTAGATGAAAGTAATGGTTCATCCATAAACAGCAGGTTAAAAAATAATAATTTTAATCCTGGTTAAAAAAGCTTTTTCTTTTTTTTAAACTTTGAAAATGTGGCTTTCGGCTGTCCTTTGACTTCACTCTATTACAAATATAATAATGGCACTTACCACTCTGTATAAGATATAAATCTCAAGCTTATGACCTTCCATCTTAAAAAAAAAAAAAAAAAATCACCAGAGACATAAAAGCTCCCTATAAATGAAACCTGTTTACCTGGAGTAGGGGAAAAGGGACAAGTATAAATTTCTGTGAACTCAAACTTTAGCTTCAGCTTTGCACTCTAAGTGTGAATTGTGCTTCCTTTATTACTACAAATGGGGTGGTATTGACCGACAGAGTTTTCTAATGTATGCTTTCAGCAAAGAGACCATTTTCCCTTTGCAGATCTCAGCAAGTAAAGGCTATATATAGCCACCAAGAAAGCAAATATATTTTGAATACGTAAAGTAAGAGGAAGTATGTAGGTATGTGTATGTATGTTTCTATGCATTTGTGTATATATATTTGATATAATATTTGCATATACTTATGTGCCTATGTATATGCATGTGTATATTTGTTATAGGATATTAAAAGGAATCTTTTAGTCACCTCTCAATTGGGGAGTGGGGCCCAAAGCTGAAGAAAAAGAGAAACTAATTATATTCATTCTGAAGTGATAGATCATATTTTTCTCGGTTTATTAAAAGAAAGACTCTTTGGCCATGAGGGATTTGTAATGCTTGTTCTATGAGGCCGTTATTTGTCCTTGTATGAGGCAAATACAGCACCTTAAACAGGCTTACTCACAGAGATTGGAATGTCTCCAAAAAGGATATTCCTTTCCCCTCTTTTTGGTAGTGAATATTTTTAATTGAGATATCACTGATATGTAACATTGTGTAAGTTTAAAGTATACAGCATGTTAATTTGATACATTTACATATTTTAATATGATTTCAATATGACTTCCCTTTTTTTTAACACCCCTTTCCCTCCTTACTGGATATCTGAATAATGAGGTATTTTTGTTTTGTTTTGTTTTGTTTGTTTGTTTTCCTGTTAAGCCTGTGCCTTCCTAAGGAAGGAGGAAGATGGGGCAGCAAAGCACAGAGTGGGAATGATGAGGGAGCAATGTGTATCTCCCTAATTGACAGGGTTAGGATGGGCCAATTTTCTTTGAGACTTGTGGTCATTTGGGAAGCTAGCCAGGCCTGCGTGATTCGCCACTTCCCCATGCAGGTAGATTGTTCAGAAGAAAGGAAACTGAAGCAGGACACCATGGGGAGTTGAAAGGTGAAAGTGGTTCATTCAGTTGGCTCTCCAAATCAGGGAGCTGGGAAGTGGGGAGGCTCTTAAGGGACTTTGAAGGATTCTGAAATGCATTCCACAACAGGGCCAGCATTTCGGGGGAAATTTTTTTGGTTTCCTCAGTGGTTTCAAAAGTCAAGTTAAGGGGCACCTGGGTGGCTCAGTGGGTTAAGCCTCTGCCTTTGGTTCAGGTCATGATCCCAAGGTCCTGGGATCAAGCCCCGCATCAGGCTCTCTGCTCAGCAGGGAGCCTGCTTCCCCCTTTCTCTGTCTGCCTCTCTGCCTACTTGTGGTCTCTGTCAAATAAATAAATAAAATCTTAAAAAAAAAAAAAAGTCAAGTTAATGTTAGAGAAGCATTCACAGCTTGGAGTTAAGATAAATCTGAACTTTTCCTCAGCCCGCTAGCCTGCCCAGGGGTAAAATGCTATGGCATAGAAGGGGACAGTGTGGAAAGACAGGCAAAGACAGAATCTATTCCCATCTGAATTTTAGTCACCTTGACCTCCTGAGATGGTGAAAGGGAGAGCACTGGATCAGAAATTTGTTTGGAGTATTGCATTAGAATCACTGAGTTGTATTCACTGAAAGCAACCTGAAAGTTATAGAATCTCGCCAAAGTAACAGCCCACTTTATAGATACATTTAAATGTAATGGGAA
The DNA here is from genome assembly GCF_009829155.1 of Mustela erminea. NCBI lineage: Eukaryota > Metazoa > Chordata > Mammalia > Carnivora > Mustelidae > Mustela > Mustela erminea. Next base: position 91,329,603 of record NC_045618.1, read on the forward strand.
ATAGTGAAAGCTATTTGCTGAGTAAAGATGGATGGGATAGGTCTGAAAAAGAATATAGGGACTTTTTTTTTACAATAATTATACCAGAAGAATATTTTAAAGATTTATTTCCTGCATGTCCAACCTCTCAGCCATACAGATAAATTACTGGGTTTAAAGAGTTGCTACTTTAAAATAGTGCAAATAATTTATCTGGGAGTTTATAAAATGATTTTCAGCATTGAAGCTTGTAATGCAGACCAATGAAAACTAAATGCTGGTGGGACGCCTGGGTGGCTCAGTTGGTTGAGCGGCTGCCTTCGGCTCAGGTCATGATCCCAGCATCCTGGGATCGAGTCCCACATGGGGATCCTTGCTCTGCAGGGAGCCTGCTTCTCCCTCTGACTCTGCCTTCCACTCTGTCTGCCTGTGCTCGCTCTCGCTCGCTCTCTCTCTGACAAATAAATAAATAAAATTAATAAAAAAAAGAAAACTAAATGCTGGTATAATTTTAATTTAATTCTACCTTGCAGACCAATTTTTCACAAATATACTCAATGTTGAAAATGCAGACATGGATGTACAGGAAGCTGTATCTATTATTTGGGGTTGGAAATCATGTACCATCTGAAAGATTGTAAGACCCAGTAGATGAGTTTTTTACATCATAAAGTACACCAAAATATTGAAAAAGGGAAATACGTGGATGCATGCCTATCATTAGTGCACTTTGTTTCATTTTTTTATTAAAGATTTTATTTACTCATGAGAGAGAGGCAGAGGGCAGAGGGAGAAGCAGGCCCCCTGCCCACTGGGAGACTTGATCCTAGGACCCTGGGATCGTGACCTGAGCTGAAGGCAGACACTTAACCGACTGAGCCACCCAAGTGCCCCATTAGTGCACTTTAAATGTACTAATGCATTTGTAAAATTCCATCAAACACGAATACTATGTCAATCTATGTTATGTTATTTATTACTAAGACCAAATCAAAGGAAAACTTGACACTGGTATTCCTTTTCTCTCCTTTGATGATCCCTCAGATAATACAACAATTATTGTGACTTTAATGTTATGCATTTCATTTCGGAAAATATAGATTATTGTACAGGTAATACCTGGTACCACCCACCCAAGAGAGAGACTTCAGTGAAGTAGGACTGAGATGGAATGGCGCCATGTTGTATGAGAGCTACTAATGCAAGGAGGAAGGCTCTTGTTCTGTTCTTTATTCCAGAACCCTATTATAATACCTGCCAGCATTATGTAGATTTGCGGATCTGTTCATAATTTCTGTGTTTATAGCTATGAACAAAGCTAAAATAAAGAATTAAAGTATGTTCAAAGAAATTTAAAATAAAACAATGTAAGCTAACTAAGAAGAGTCGGACCAATAATATTTATCCTTTTTCTGGCAGATACATCCTGTATCTTTCTGTGTTCTCTTCTTTAGGGTTTTGAAAGAAACTAAGATGGGTAGGGTAAAGGAGGTAAATACATAAAGATAAGAAAATAAGATTAAACCAAATTATTTCTAGACATAACATGGCTCTATTTATGAAAAAGTAATTAAGTAAGGAGTGCTTTACAAATGAATGAATATTTAATACGTTTGTAAAGAAAGTAAAACTAGCTGTGTTAGACTGATGTGAGAAATGATGACTTCTAAAATGTAATGTTGAAAATATTGGTGACCATGAATGTATGGGGTTTTCTTTTATTTTGTTTTGGCTTATTACCACTAAACGTATGACTGGAAACCCCTTTCTTTGTTAAAGAGAGTAAAAGGAGAGCAGTTTTCAAAGTATTGTCCTTTTATTTTTTTTCCCTTCAGGGAGTCAGGCTATTAGAGAATCTAATTTGTTGCTGTTAATTTTATATCTATTTTCTGTAGCTTCAGGTTTCCATATTGAATTATGTCAGTCTCCTCTAAATATCTTCAGTGGTTCCAAGTAGTCTGTTGTGTAGTATACAATACAGAGTTGCAGTTTCATAAATTAGTCAGAAAGTCATATTTTCAGGATTTCCATTTTCTCAAACCTTTCTATTAACAACTTTCCCCCCTCTTTTATATGTAAATTAAATAATTTTCAGAGTAAAAAGAAAAACAAATGAATATTTGAGTAGATGTGATGTCCTAGCTCAGTTTCTTTTGACTTTAAGAATAGATTTTTTTTAAAAGAAGGGGCTTCTTCATGAAAAATAAAATATTTTCAAAGATTTTTTATATAAGCAATGTGTAATTCTTAAGATAATTTATTAACAATAATTTCAGTAGAATGGCTATGTTATCTGTATAATCTCTCTCTCTTTTTACATTAATCCATTATATCTATAACAAGCTCTTGCAAGCCAGGTGGCAACCATCTCGCTTTTTCTCTGGTGATGCTATACCATGCTATAGATTTAAGCAAGGTCAAACCATTTTCTCAAGGCACATGCATCCTGGGAAAACTACTAGTACATGCTAAATATTAACCAAATAATTTACTTTATAATAACAATAGCTGTCAAATTTGTGGGAAAAAGGTGGTTCATGTTTTCCTATTTCCACGGAGGGACATTAACAATGTTCACTTTTTTCTTCCTGATCTGAATGCATTGTTAACCTATTTCTATACCCTTGCTGAGGTCTTTCGATTGAACTCCCCTGGCTTCAGCTAATTCAGTTCCTAACCAGCAGGTATTGCTAAAGCATGCTGTGTGCACATATTCCCAGCTTTGATAATATAGAGGGGAACAAGAAAAGAATCACCAAATCTAGATCTGCATGCTGTTCTGGCTATTAATAGTCACCCTATCCTAGGCATTCTCTTTCTTCTTAATTCTTCCTCTCTTTCATTCATCCATATAATCCCAATCTGTAATTTTAATTTCAAGAATATTTGGGAAGGTAATTTGGGCATGTGCATTAACCTTCGAAGGCAACTCTGAAATGTGCATTAATTATAAAAGATCACTCTTGCTAGAGAGAAATATCCAATAACCTATTAAATGATCCATGATGTCCTAAAGACACAGACAAAAATGGATCAATGTGGTTGGCTGAGTGCATAGCCTTAAGGAAGTTACAAAATATTTATATGTATCTTTTCTTACCAGTGTAAAAGTACTTATGCCACTAAGGAATTTAAGCAACATATATGTAGGTTAATGACTGAACATATCTAAATATCTCTTATAAGACAAGTTAATAGTAATACTATTAGTGAAGTTTCTTTTGTGATAATTTTCAAACTAACAATTCCAGAAAGACAGTCAGGCAGTGGTGCCATGAAATAACTCTGTTATTATTTAACTTCACTTATTAAATATTTCAGTATAATATTATGCAGAAAACATCAGAATTACAGATGTAGAATGTAAAATCTTTTATTGGTGCTGAAGTGCAATTTTAAATAGCCTTTACAGAACTCTGGTATAGCACTCTAAGGCAGAGTTTCTTTTGTATGCATCAATAATGAATGCCCTTTATCCCTTCATCCCTTAAGTAGGGAAAATTGTAACCCTGCCATTGTATTATCTTATAGAGTAGCTGAGAGAGCCAAACACATCATCATCGCCTTCAAAGGGTTGGAAGGCAACTAAAATAATCCTAAGTGAATAACATTGTTATTTAATTTTACATAATTATCTCTTGTTGATATTAATGTTTTAATAATGTGTGGTTCATTTTAGTGTACAAAGCCTGAGATAGAATTATTTTTTAAATTAGAATGAGAATCTATTCAATGTTGATAAGCATTTTGTTTTAATATTTTGTAATACAAATACACAGTATCAATGTGTAGGTTACTTACTTCAGTAGTTAGAATTTAAATTTTATTCCAAAAATGTTAGTATTCAAGAGAACGGTATATATTCCAGGAACTCCAATCAATAATAGCATATACATGTAGCAATATAAAAATGAAAATTTTTTCCTCCACAGTCGCAGTGTGTAGCTATGTAGATAAATTCTAAGTATATAACTAGATAACTAAATATAGGAGCTAATGTTAAATCAATAATTCCTTTGTGATATTTAGATATTTTTTATAAGTCATAATAGAAAATAATAATAATAAAGGTGTTATCTCTTACTGTCCTCCTTGGAAAATCTGAGTATGAAAAGGGAATTCCTGGAAGCATACTTTATAACAAAGGAGAAAAACAGCTGTATTGGATAGGGACAGCCAGTTCTAAAGTTCGGGCTTTGGAGGTACGTTGCTTTATTTTTCCCTTCTAAAGAGTTCATTAATCTCACTGTTTTATGTACATCCATATGTACATGTGTGTGTTGGGAGGAGAAAGAGGAGTGTTGCATGCATGCATATCCGCTTATGGCATCAGGTGTTTTGCATTATTTTGTGTTTGATTTCTTATACTTGGTGGCATATCTTAGGGATTCATTCATGGTTTTCATCTATCAATAATTATTTGTATAGCTGGCTCAATGGGTTAAGCATCTGCATGGGCTCAGGTCATGGTCGTGCGGTGCTAGGACTGAGCCCCACATTGGGCTCTCTGCTCAGCTGAGAGTCTGCTTCTCCCCACACTCTAATTACTGTATATGTTTTTTTTATTTTATTTTATTATGCAATGTTAGTCACCATATAATACATCTTTAGTTTTGATGTAGTGTTCCATGATTCATTGTTTGCTATAACACCCAGTGTTCCATGCAATCTGTGCCCTCCTCAAGACCCATCACTGGGCTCATCCATCCCCGCATCTCTCTCCCCTCTGAAACCCTCAGTTTGTTTCCTGTAGCCCATAGTCTCTCATGACGTTATGTACACTATTGAGTTTATTTATGTCTTTTATATCTACATGGCAGAAATGCTATATATTAAAGTGCCTATTGTACATCTTTCTTCAACTCTGCATTAGGTGATGTCACAATGAATATGAAATTAAATCTGGGGATATTTAGACCACAAATATAGTAACTATTACAAATCAGGACTGGATTTTTTGTTTTGTTTCCTTTTTTTTTTTTTTCCCCTTGCTGGTCTAGACCTAGGAAACTTATGGAGAAAATGTTACTCATGCAGATTAAATTTTATTTTAGTTACTTCTTAAATGATTGATTCTAGAGAATCAATTGATTCTCTGAATGATTGATTCTCTAACTGATTGATTCTAGAGAGAGCATAAGCAGGGGGATGGGCAAAAGGAGAGGGAGAAGGAGAGAATTTGACTTCCCACTAAGGTGGGGCTTGACAAGGGGCTCCATCTCTTGAGCCTGAGGTCATGACCTGAGGTGAAAGTAAGAGTCAGATGCTCAGGTGACCGAGCCACACAGGCGCCCCTCATGTAGATTAAATTTTAAAGACTTCTCACATATAGAGCTAGGTCGTTTAAGGGTCTAGCCCTTGGTTTCAGCTCAGGTCATGATCTTGGGGCTGTGGGATCAGGCCCCATGTCAGGTTCTGCAGTGAATGCAGAGTCTGCTCTGGACTCTCTCCCTCTCCTTCTGCCCCCCCCCCAAAATAAATTATTTAGTTAAAAAAAAAAAAAGATGTCTCACACTCACATCTAGACATTACATTGTGAATATCACAAAAACTTGAAGAAATGTTCTTCTGGTATTTAGAAACTATTATTTGAGTTAGCAAGTTAGTTGTACTTATCATTGAAGAAACAGCGACGTACATTTTTATTGTTTCACTTATGTTTTGAAGGTTAATGAAAACACAAATACCAATAAATATTTAAGTCAAAGCTACTCCTGTTCACAGTTATGACAGCAGTTATGACAGGCTAGCTACAGATACAGAAAAATCCCTCTGTTAGAATAAATTGGTTATAGAAAATTTACAATAGATAGAATTGTGTATTTAGTTTCATTTGCACATTGAGCATTACACATTTACATCAGTAAAATTTATAAAATTTTATGTATGTACTTATATGCATATATGTACTTTTCAGAGAGCTATTTGTTAAACATTTAACACACAACTTAAGAAAATAGTTTATTGGAAATGAACTGCTAAATAAGAAAGCCAAAAATAAACAAGTGGGACAACATCAAACTAAAAAAGCTTCTATATAGCAAAGAAACCATTAATAATATCAAAAGACAACATACAGAATGAGAGAAAATGTTTTTTAATCATGTGTTTGATAAGGTGTTAATATTCAATATATACAAAAGCCCAAGCAATGCAATAAAAAATTATAAACAAGTAGATTATAAGTTATAATTATAAAACAAGTAGGGGATCTGAATAGATATTATCCAAAGAACATAAGCAAATGGCCAACAGATACATGAAAAGGTACTCAACATCATTAATCATCACGTATATGTAAATAAAAAGCCCAGTGAAAAATCACCTCATGCCTGTTAGAATGGCTATTACTAAAAATACAAAGAGCAAATGGTGTCAAGGGTGGGGAGAAAAGGGAGCTTTGTGCTCTGTTGGTGGGACTATAAGTTGGTGCAACCACTGTGGGAAACATTGTGAAGGTTCTACAGAAAAACTAAAAATAGAACTACCCTACAACCCAGCAATTCCACCTCTGGGTATTTATCTGAAAAAAGACAAAATCAGTATCTCAGAAAGATATTTGCACCCCTATGTTCCTTGACATGGAAGACAACCTAAGTGTTTACCAGTGGGTGAATGGATAAGGAAGAGCAACCCCCCACACACACATACACAGAGCAATATTGTTCAGCCACAAAAATAGAAGGAAATCTTGCCATGTACAACTACATGGATGGAACTTGAGGGCATTATGCTAAGTGAAAGAAGTCAGAGAAAGAGAAATACTGTATGATTTCACTTATATGTAGAATATAAATATAGCAATGACAAAAACCAAACTCAGATACAGAGAACAGATTGGTGGTTGCCAGACCTTGGGGTTGAGAGTGAGTGAAATGAATGAAAGTGGACAAATGATAAAAAAAATTTTCAGATGTGGGGCACCTGGTGGCTCAGTCAATTAAGCTTCTGCTTCAACCAGGTCATGATCCCAAGGTCCTGGGATTGAGCCCCTTGTCAGGCTACTTGCTGAGTGGGGAGTCTGCTTGTCCCTCTCCCTTCATACTCCCCCGGCTTGTTCTCTCTCTCTCTCTCTCTCTCTCTCTGTCTCTCAAATAAATTAAATCTTTTATAAAAACTTTTATTTGTGAGTCCTAGGGATGTAATGTACAGCATGATGACTATAGTTAACAACACTGAATTGTATATTTGAAAGTTGCTAAAAGAATAGATCTTGAAAGTTCTTCACACAAATAAAACATTTTCTGACTGTGGTGATTAATGTTAACTAAACTTCTTGTGGTAATCAGTTTGCAATGTTTACATGTGTCAAGTCACTATGTTTTACAGCTAAAACTAATATCATGTTATATTCAATTATATCTCATTAAAATTAATTAACAACTTAGAAAATCAGATGTGGAGACAACAAATGGTTAAATGAATTCTTAATAGCCTTTGTTGCACAAAAAAATAGTTTATGTAAAGTGTCAAAAAACATGAAAAGGCCAACAGATAAAAAAGCAAAGGAGATGAACAGATAACTCATACATAATAGAGGGAAAATACACGACAAACTCATGAGAAGTTTTGGCTGCGCCAATAATTAGAGAAATATGCAAACTGTTACAGTGTCACAATTCAGCTCTCAAATTAATGAATAGTTTCACAATATTTTTCACAATGATTTTTTTTGTTCTTCTTTCCACTGATGATACAGTGGAATTCATATGGATGTATTAACACAGAGTATTTTCATTTTGCTTCCTTTGCCATGTAGAGGAGAATTTTGTGTTGTCATCATGATGATTTATTAAGAATGGTGCTAAGTGCTCACATACATTATTTTTTAAGCTTTATTGAAGTATAATTGACAAATACATTATAAGATATTTGAAGTGTACAATGTGATGATTTGATATATGTATACATGGGGAGGGAACCCTCACCCAAATGAGTTAACTAACACAATTATCAGTTCTTATTTTCCTTTTCTTGGGTGGGGGGGGGTGAGAATGTTCAAGTTTTACTCTTTCAACAAATTTCAATTATACAATATAGTATTGTCAACTGTTCTCACCATGTTACACATTAGATACACAGACCTGATTTATAATGGTTTTGATTTTGTGATAAAATGGACATTCTTTTAAGTTCCTGATTAATTAAAAATCATTACCAACATTTTAAAGACAATTTAGGAATACCAATGTCACATTCTTACTGCTTAAACTACCCTGCCAGGGGTTATACATAATCATGATATGCAGATAATTAGCTCTGAAAAAAGTAAACCTTTGATTTGTAACATTTGCCAGTATTTTTGAGATAGGTTTTACCATGACTGATTTTAAGCCGCTAATAGATAAGCAGTCCATTCACAAAATTTCACAGTTGTCTATTACAAACTAATATAAGCCAACACAAGGATTCCAGTGCGTGTAACTTTTTTGTTTTGTTTTGTTTTTTTGGAGGGAGGACGAACAGGCAGGGAGGAGAGTCAGAGAGAGAGGGAGAAGCAGACTCTTTGCTGAGCAGGGAGCCTGATGTGGGGCTTGATCTCAGGACCCTGAGAACATGACCTGAGCCAAAGGCAGACACTTAACCCACTGAGCCACCCAGGTGCCCCTTTCACTTTTATTTTTAAATAGTAAATTGTTACACAAAAAAATAAAATTAATCTTTTATTTTTTTTTATTTCAGGTGTTTATTTAAATTCTAGTTAACAATATGGCAATATTGGTTTCAAGTTCAGAATTTAGTGATTCATCACTTACAAATAACACTCAGTACTCATCATAATATGTGGTCTCATTAATACCCATCACCCATTTAGCCTATGTTCTCCATTTCTCTCCATCAATGAACCCTGAGTTTGTTCTTTATATTAACAACCTTCTTTTATTTTTTTTTTAAGATTTTATTTTTTTTTGAGAGAGAAAGCATGAGAGAGAGAGCACGAGCAGTGAGGAGGAATAGAGGGAGAGAGAGAATCAGACTCCCTGTTGAGCAGGGAGCTGGATTCAGAACTAAATTTGAGGACCCTGGGATCATGACCTGAGCCAAAGGCAGATGCAAAACGATGGAGCCACCCGGGCGTCCCTCTCTTTTGCTTTTAAGAGCCCAGGTTTTATTACAGTCACCCAGATAACTAAAAATAATCTATCCATTTTAAGGTCTATAACTTCAATCTGCTTTCTGGCATGTAAAGGAACAGTCTTGTGTTCCAGGACCTAGGGCTGAGACATCATTGTGGCTGTCATTAGTCTGCCCACCACAATATTAAATTTCAAATTAAAACCTTTCACAAAAGTATCTCTAAAACCATATCCTGACAAGAGTAATTCTAGAATAATTATTCTTCCTTAGAGCTAGAGTCTTCCAAAGGGCCTATACCATTTGCCCTCAAACTCCCCCAGATTCATGAGCTACCTGAGATCATACCAGATTTTATGTTAAAAGTGAACCAAGTACTTCTTTTAAAAATGCTTAATTAAGCCCAGGAAACCCTGACCACTATCTTTCCTCATGGGGAGTCATAATATGCATTAATATAGAAAGGTTCTGAGATATTCTGCAGTAATTTCCTTAGTTGTGTTAACGCATTGTTCCCCAAATATACTTGAACATGAAACATAAAAAAAATACCCTGTGAAGCTATTAACATCACTCATAAAAAATGATTTTCCTTGATCTTGGTATTGAACATGACTCTTTAATATCTCTGAAATTATCTTTCTTTATATCACCACTATTACTGTCTCACTTTTTCTTGCTTTATTAAAAATATCAATTGCACTTTTACTCTATTTTAATTGTTCTACATGTGCTATTTCTGCAGAATTATTAACCCCCTTTCACAGATGAGAAAACCAAGGTCAAGTAATATTCCCAAATTCCCAACGCTAATTCCATTGTATCTTAACACACCTCCTGGTTTCCATTTTTTACCCTTCCCCATACAATCTTCTGTTTTAGGATGGAAGTTTCCTTCTAAAATACTGATTTGACTTTTTTGCTTAAAACGTTTCCACGAAGTCCTTACAACCCTATAAGATAATATCAGATGGGTGTAGTGTGGTAAAGAAGGCCTGTGTTAAGCCTCTCCAGATGCTATACTATAACTCTCTTATGATCATTGGTTTATGCACCTGCTTCTTCACACTTCCCTCTTTCCTTCATGTTCTTCTACTCTCTGTTCGAAGTAATAAACTTCTATTCATTTTTCCAGAACCACCTCAGATGTCATCATCTCTGTGAATTTGTCCCTCTCTCCCCTTGATAGAGTTATGTGCTCTCACCCCAGTTGTTTAGTTGTGTTTGCTGATGTGAATTTATTTTGTTTCTTTGTGTGTTGGTTCAGAGGGGGGTAGTATATATACTTTGATAAATTATATAACAGTTCTGTGTCCATCCTCTCTTCCTAACTTCTAAATTACTGTTTTATTTTTCATTGATAAGTAAATACCATAAGCTGTTACTTAATTAAGAGATTTGAGATGTTTATTTCTCTTTTTGGTGGATTCAACTTTGTGAAAAGAAGACTGTATAAAAAGTGATACTTCATTTTACAAACTAGATTTGCATTTACTTGTTATATAACTGATACCTCTACCACTTCCCCAAATTAGATGGCAAGTTTCTCAAGGGTGAGGGCAGAAACAATGGCTTAACTTATATTTTTATCTTTAGCTCTCAATCTTTCATATACCTTTATGTCCTATAAATAATATGTGGTCATTGGAGAGGGGTGTCCAAGATGATGGCAGAGCAAAATCCTTAATATGGATGCACCAAGTTATAGCTATGTACAGATCATTCTCCTCTGAAAATGATCTGAAAACTAGATGAACTGTTTCCATAGCAAAGGGTAAAAGGACCATATCCAGACGGATAGAAGAGGTAAAGACTGTCACAAATAACCCTATGCTCACCATGCCAACACACAATAAGGAGGGACCTCACTAGACAAGTACTTGTCTTGAAGAAGCCAGGGGTTGGTGCCCCATATTGAGCACCCTGGTCCCTAGGATCAGTACTGGAAATATGAGTCCCCAGAACACCTGACTCAGAAAACCAATGGAGCTAATGTCTGGGGGTTCCAAAGTGCTATAAGAAACAGAGCTACCTCTCTTGGAGATCACATGTATGATATTGTTCTCCCTGAGACCCAACAAATATATATATATATATGAAATATATGTGGAATGAATATATATGTGTGTGTGTGTGTGTGTATGTGTATGAAAAGTACCTAGATTATGTATGATGGAGATTCATTTGCTGATTTGGGGACATTGGCTGGAGGGAGGTAGCAGTTTAGATGCTTCCTGGGATGGAGATGCTGGTGGACAACATTGTTCCACTCTCCACATAACCTACTAGCACAGGCAGGTGAGCTCAGATGTGGCACCTTCATACTGCCTTGCTGAGACAGATGGGGTGAGGTGGTGGCAGTTCTTGCTGAGCCTGTAAAGCACAGGTGGTAGCAGCACTCCTCTGCTCCCTGGCTGGGATGCCTGAGTGCAAACGGTCATGGAATTCTCCAGCTGCATAGCCCAAGTGTGCAAGTGTGAGCAGTCAGTGCATTCTCCCAAACCTGCATTCTGAAGCTGGCAAGCACACCACACACTGCATTCTCCAGTTGCCTTGCTTTAAGCTAGCAGGTATGTTTAACCCACTCAGGGGACACCTCTTGATCACCTGGTCCTGGTGGTCAGGAGATCTGGTGTTCTGTAGTACCATGGGATGTTAACAATCAAAATGATAGTCCTTGGCAGGTGACTACCTCCAGAGCACCGCGCAGACCTCAGACTGAAACACAACCCCAGTCTTCCTGTGAAAAAACTCTGTTTATTTTACACTGGGGATTCACCTAAGGGACAGGCTTCAGGTTTCCCACACATTTGAAAGCTAAGGAGGTAATCCCAGGAAATGTAAGCAGGAAAACACAATCCTTGTGCATTTCTAAGGCTTCACTACAAATCAACAAGCCTTTCCAGAAAGGAGCTTATACATTCACCTGGAGTGCAATTATTGCAACTGTTGCCCAGAGGGCACCTCCAGATATCCTGATTTGGAGGCCAGGAGGTATTACAATTGCAAACTGACAGTACTGTGTTCATTTGTGTACTTTCAAAAACTGCTGTCTGAGATTCTGACTTCCAATCAACCTGAAACTGTGTACTAAATGAAATTTTTCCCCTTGGGTCACTGACAGGTCTTGGCATACCCTCAACAACAGGAGCATATCAAGAATAATCAGGTGGTTTAGACCATCACAAAGGTTCAAGAGTCAAACAAGAGTGAGGGTAAAGTTGAACAAGAGGGAACAGCACCAAATCAGGGCACCTCAGGACAGAGGGGTAGCTGTTTTACCCAATATATAGAAACACAGAGTCAAGTAAAATGAGGAAGGAAAACTATGTTCCAAGCAAGACAAAAACCTCAGAAAAAGACCTTAATGATAAAGTGATAAATAGTGTACCTGGAAAAGAATTCAAAGTAATGGTCATAAAGATTCTCAACTGAACTCAGGAGGTGAATGGATGAACACAGTGAGAACTTCAACAAACAGAAAACATGAAGTATTAAACAAGTCACAAAGCTGAAGAATGCAATAACTGAACAGAAAAATGCACTAGAAGTGTTCAACAACAGGCTGGATGAAGTAGAAGTATGAATTAGCAAACTTGGAAAAAAAAAAAAAAGAACCTCTGAAGCAACATCAAATAGAATAACATTCACATTATAAAGGTCCCAGAGGAGGAGAAAGGGACAGAGAATTTATTTGAAGATATAATAGCTAAAAGCTTCCCTATCCTAGGGAAAGAAACAAACATCCAGGTCCAGGAAGCCAAGAGATTTTCATGTACAATGAACCCAAAGAGAGCCACACCAAGACACAATATAATTAAAATGTAAAAAATTAAAGAGAGAATCTTAAAATCCCTAAGAGAAAACCTGCTACATACAAGAGAAAGCCCATGAGGCTATCAGCAGATTCCTCAGCAGAAACTTTGCAAGCCAGATAGGAGTGACATAACATATTCAATGTGCTGAAAGGACAAAGAATTCCAACCAAGCATAACTACCTGGTAAGGTTATCATTCATATTTGAAGACAGAGTTTTCCAGAGAAGCTTAAGTTAAAGGAATGCATTGCTACTAATCCAGCCTTATAAGAAATATTAAAGGGACTTAAGGTAAAAAGAAATGGGACTAACAATAACAAGAAAACATACAAAAGTAGAAATCTTACTGTAAAAAGTAAATATATGATACAGAAAGTGGATTAGCCACTTAAAAAGATACTAAGAAGGTTAAAAGACAAAAGTAGTAAAATCAAAACTAAAACTACATTAATTAATTAAAGGATACATAAAGTAAAAAGATGTAAAATGTGACATCAAAAATATAAAACTTGAGGGGTGGAGTAAAAATGTGGTTTCAGGCTGTGTTCAAATTTCAAGTTGCTTTCAACTCAAAATAGATGGCCATATACCTAGGATGATATATGTGAACCTTACGGTAATTACAAAGCAATAACTTATAGTAAATATTATAGAAGATGAGGAGAAAGAAATCTAAACATAACACTAAAGGAAGACATCAAACCACAAAGAGAGAAAGAGAAAAAGAAACAGAGAGGAAGTGTAAAAGTAGCCAATTAATAATTGGTAAGACAACCAACAAGATGACAATAAGTACATATCTATCAATAATTAAAGTGTATAGAGTCAAAAGACTGTAGAGATAATCAAAGTGTGATTTTGATAATTAAAGTGTATAGAGTAGAGTCTCTAATCAAAAGACATGGCTGATTGGATAAAAATATAGGACACATATATAAGAAACTCAAGAAATTCACTTCAGAAGTAAGAACACACATGGACTGAAAATGAAGGGATGGAAAAAGATGTTCCATGCAGATGGAAACAAAAAGAAAGCTGGAATTTCTATACATATATCAAAGTAAACTTTAAAACAAGAACTATACCAAAAGACAAAGAGCGGCACTATATAATGACAAAAGAGTCAATCCTTCAAGAAGATAAAACCTTGGGGCACCTGGGAGGCTCAGTGGGTTAAGCCTCTGCCTTCGGCTCAGGTTCTGAGATTTTAGATTTCTGGGTCAAACCCCTCATTGGGCTGTTTGCACAGCTGGAAGCCTGCTACCTCCTCTCCCTCTGCCTGCCTCTCTGACTAATTATGCTTTCTCTCTCTCTCTGTCAAATAAATAAATAAAATCTTTTTTTTTAAAGATATAAATTTATATATATTTTTATGGTAAGATATGTAAGTATAAATTTATATACCTTTATAAATATGTATGTACCCAATATAGGAGCACCAAAATATATAAAGAAAATGTTAACAAACCTAAATGGAGAAATTAATAACAATACAATAATAGTAGTGGGCTTTAGTATCCCACTGACATCAAGGGATAGATCAATAAGAAAACTTTGGTCTTAACTGACAGATCAGATGGGCTTAAGAGATGTATGCAGAATATTCCATCCAAAAACAGCAGAATACATCTCCTTCTCAAGTACATATGGAACATTCTCCAGGATAGGTCACATGTTAGGCCACAAAACAAATCTTAATAAATTATAAGACTGGAATCACATTGAGCATCTTTTTTCTGAACACAATGGTATGAAACTAGAATTCAGTTGCAAGAAGAAAACTGAAGGAAAAAAAAAAACCTTAAAAAACCCATGGGCATTAAACAACATGTTACCAAACAACTACTGGGTTGTAGAAGAAATCAAAGAAGTCAGTAAATACCTAGAGACAAATGAACAGAATCCCGACACTCCAAGATTCAGGTGATGCAGCAAAAGTGTTCTCAGGGAAATTTATAGTGATACAGGCCTACAAGAAACAAATGGAATCTCAAACAATTTATCTTCACATCTAAAGGAACTAGAAAAGGAAACAATGAAGCCAAACGTTACCAGAAGGAAGGAAATAATAAAGACCAGAGTGGAAATAAATGGAACAGAGCCTAAAAAGGCAATAGAAAAGACCAATGAAACTAAGAGTTGAGGGACTCCTGAGTGGCTCAGTTGGTTAAGTGTTTGCTTTAGGCTCACAATTAGGCTCTTTGCTCAGCAGGGAGCCTGCTTCTCCCTCTGCCTCCCATTCTCCCTGCTTGTACTTGCTCTCTCTCTGACAAATAAATAAAATCTTACAAAGGAAAAAAAGAAAAGAAACTAAGAGTTGGTACTTTGAAAAAATAAAAGTAATAATCCTTTATCTAAATTTACCAAGAAATAAAGGGGGGGGCTCAAATAAATAAAATCAGAAATGAAAGAGGAGACATTACAGCTGATAACACAGAATTACAAAGGATCAAAGAGACTACTGTGAGCAATCATATACCAACAATTTGGACAACCCAGGAGAAATGGATAAATTACTCAAAATTTACAATCTTGCAAGACTGAATCATGAAGAAATAGGAAATAGACCAATTACTTGTTCTTACTAGGAGAGTGAATCTATCAAAACCTTTCCAGCAAACAAAAGTCCAGGACCAGATGGCTTCACTGTTGAGTTCTACCAAATGTTCGAAGATTTAATACCTAACTTTCTCAAACACTTCCAAAAATGAATAAAAGAGAAAGTTTTCAAACTCATTTTATGAGGTAAGCATTATTTAGAAACCAAAACCAGACAAGGACACTACAAAAGAAGAAAGTTACAGACCAGTATCATAATGAAAATAGAAGTAAAATCCTCAGCAAAATTTTGGCAGACTAAATTCAGCAATACATTAAGAAAGCCATACACCATGATCAAGTAGGATTTACTCCAGGGATCCAAGGATGGTTTAACATTTGCAAATCAATCATCATGATGTGCCATATTAACAAAAGGAAAATTAAAAACTATGGTCATCTCAAAAGATGCAGAAAAGACATTTGACAAAATTCCGTATCTATTTATGATTTAAAAAAAAAAAACTCAACAGGGGCACCTGAGTGTCTCAGTGGGTTAAAGCCTCTGTGTTCGGCTCAGGTCATGATCCTAGGGTCTTGGGATTGAGCCCTGAATCGGGCCCTCTGCTCAGCAGGGAGCCTGCCTCTCTGCCTACTTGTGAACTCTGTAAAATAAATAAAATCTTTAAACAAAACAAAACAAAACAAAACAAAACAAAAACCTCAACAAAATGGGTATAGAGGGAACATATGCCAATATAATAATGGCATGGTATATGATAAGTCCACAGCTAACATCATACTCAACAGTAAAAGCTGAAACCTTTTCCTCTAGGGTTAGGAACAAGACAAAGATTCCCATTCTCCCTACTTTTAGTTAACAGATTATTGGAAATCATAGCCAGAGCAATTAAGCAAGAAAAAGAAATCAAAGCTGCGTAGATTGGAAAAGAAGAATTCAAACTATTTGCAGATGACATGATACTATATATAGAAAACCCTAAAGACACCACTAAAAACTGTTAGAACTAAGAAATGTATTCAGAAGAGTTTCAGAGTGCATCCACTGCTTCTAATTATACTGTGAAAACGTCACCTGAATATACTGCAATATAAATTGTACAAAATAGCAAAACTAGAGAACATTTCTTATCAGAGACATTTCAAAGCAGGTTTAGAATTCTAACATATGAGTTATAGTCTGGAAAATGAATTCTCCAGTTTATATGGAAAGAATTTTAAATATGATTACAGATTCATCATAAATATCCTGATTTTAAAGCCAAATCTCTCTTGAAATATAAGAGCCAAAGAGTAAAAAGCTGGGTTTTTTATTTTGTTACATATGGTGTTTAAATTTTTGCATAAAACACTTATGCAAAGATTCCCCAATATGGAAACATAATTTTGTGAAAAATTAAAAATATGTATAAAGGTACTTTTTTACATAAATGAATTTAAATTAAATAGGTACATCTGTTTAAAATGGAAACTTATGGCAGTTGTTTCATTTTTTGAAGCTGTTCACAACAAGGGTTATTGAATAAAAATACTGTAAATGTAATTTTTAGTTCAATTTTCCTAAACAGATTGGGTGGCTTAAAGTACCAAATGACATAGCAAAGCTGATTAAAAAAACATCAATTTACATTACATGGGCAGTTTATTAGAATTGCAAATTTAAGTCCAAGCATTTGACAGTTTCAGTTCTTTCCACATACTTAATAAACCAAAATTGATGGGTCTGGTGCACTTGAGAAAAGTTAGAAATGGGGATGTTTTATTAATGATTCAGTTCTACATAAACACCAGTGCCCAGCTTGATCTCCATTCTCTGGCAACAGTAATTCTTGTCAGCGTTGCTGTAACTTAATGCAGGGAAAACCATGACATCATTTCTTTCCTGCTTCACATTACATTCTCTTTTCTAATGCTAGTTGTGGCTACATCTAAACTCCCTAAATTGCCATTTACTATGAATTGTAATGATTAATACATAACTTTCAACCTTCTTCTTACTTATTATTGCTAATACCATCCTATATGAGAGTATCTCTATCAGTAAGATGAAATTATGTTAGTTCACTCCCAGAAGCTGTCAAATGACAAGATAATCAAATGAATCTATTCTTCAGTGTTTTTACATTCAAAATCAAAGATACATATTTAAAGGAAGACAGCATTCTATTCCATTATTGCCATGAACATTAATACAAAATTTTAATAATCTATGACAAATGAATTTTCACTATGTCATGTAATTTTTTCTTTAATATATTTATTTGTTTCTTTTCATTAGTTCCTAGATAGTTCACAATTTAATTTCTTTCCTTACCTTAACCCAAACAACTTAAAAGTTGGTGAAGAGAATGGTGAAAGGAACCCAGGCTTTTAGATGCTACACGGTGATGTAAAAATTTGTTTCTCTCATTTCCCCTACCTCTCTTCCTTTTGATATACTTTTACCTGAATTGAATAGTTAATACTTTGTCCTTTTTGAAAACTAGGTTTTGCTTTAGCACTAACTTTCTCTATTAAGTTCCAAGCCCCTTGCCAAAATGTTACTCTCCTAAACTCAACAGGTTTCAAAAACCTCTATGCTAACATTCTTTTAAAAATTATTTCTTCTTTGACAGTACTGGATGATCACATCTTGAAACTATCTGCATGTTTTTACTGTCTCCAGTAAATTATCATATTGGGATAAGTGCCATGATTCTGACTTTTCTTGTTCTCTGGTCATCTTCTAGCAAGATGCTTCAAAGGGGAATTGTTTATTTATTTTTATTTTTTGCTCCTGAAATCATTATTGCATTTTCTTTTTGCCAGGCTACACCTTATGGGATAATTAAGGAATATTAATATATCTCCATAACAAGTACTTCAATGCAAAACAAAACAAAACATTAATCTTAGAAAAAGGATCTGGAGTTAATGTGGATTTATTTCTTTTTTAAGATTTTATTTATGTATTTGATAGAGAGAGAAAGAAAGTGCACAGGCAGGGGGAGTGGCAGGCAAAGGAAGAGAGAGAAGCGGGCTTCCTGCTCGGCAGAGAGCCCAATGTGCGGTTCAAGGCAAAGTTCAATCCCAGAACCCTGAGATCATGACCTGAGCCCAAGACAGAGGCTTAACAGACTGAGCCACCCAGGCACCCTGCTGATTTATCTTTAAAGCCAGTGTCATAGCATTTTTTAATTCACTCTCTCAATTTGAGAATGGAGAGGATTTTAAGTAAATAGTTTTTTTAAATTAGAATCAATATAAAGTTTTCAAATAAATTACCTTTTATGTGTAAGGGAGGAAAGCATGCTTTTATTCATTGTTCATGTCACTGGTAGTACTTTAGAGCTCGTTGTGCTCTGATCTATTCTAGATACAATGAGTGGAGTACCAATTTAGATAGGAAAAAGACTAGTTAGAAAAACATCATTTTAAGCAAGAAGTAATCGTATCTTGATCTAGGAAAATGACAGTAAAGATAAGCATATGGCTTCAGGCTATGTTTGGTTATATATTAAGATTTACTAATTACTTGGATATTGGGACATGGGAAAGGTAATAATACAATAACTTTATATGAATTTTTTTAGCACCTGAGCTGGGGAAAATGACGTTGTGGGGAGTAGGTTTATTGAATTAAATTAGTCTTCCATTTGGATGTGATATATGTGAGCTACTTCTTCAACATTTAAATGTGGATGTCAAAAAGCAATTAGACATAAGTGTCAGAAACTCAGAATGGAAGTCAGAACTAGACATATATTGGAAGGGAAAAATAACCTTACAGAAATTATTTAAAACCATTGGGAATGATGAAATTACTTAAGGTAAGAATGTAGATAAAGAATAGAAGCTCAAAGAAACTTCAGAACCCTGGCAGAACATTAATGTTAGATGTCAGATGGATAGGAGACAGAATAGCATTGTAGTAGTGACAAGAGTAACAGTAACACCTATGATTTACTGTGTCCTTATTCTGAGCCAATCAGCATCCTAAGCATTTTACACTATTCTAGAACACCTATTTAATCCTCATGGCAACCAAATGTGTGCACTGTTATCTTTATTTTGCATGAGGGACAGTTAAGGCACAAAGGAGTAAATTGACTTTTCCAGCATGAAGTGAGATCTTGTTTGTTCATTTTTTAACAAGGAGACACTGGAGCACATTGTGTTCTCTGACCTAGTAGACAGGAAAATTGCTATTTTAAGAAAAAGATGTAACTTTTTTTTTAAAGATTTTATTTATTTATTTGACACAGAGAGAGATCACTAGCAGGCAGAGAGGCAGGCAGAGACAGAGTGGGAAGCAGGCTTCCTGCTGAGCAGAGAGCCCAATGTGGGGCTCCATGTGGGGCTCGATCCTAGGACCCTGTGATCATGACCTGAGCTGAAGGCAGAGGCTTAACCCACTGAGCCACCCAGGTGCCCCAAGATGTAACTATTTAAATCATGTCCTTGAGAAGGTAGAAAGAAAGAAAATCCAGAATCTAGAACTCAAGAGAAGAGGTTAGTCTTTGAAGGTATCAGTATAATTGGAGGGAAGAAACAATGAATAAATGTACAATATGACTACATTGTTGGTATATAGTTTTTATATGGGAAGGTAATTCTCTTTTGATTGTTTCTTTTTGTTGTTTTATTGAAAATAATCAAAGAGGATAGGTTTGTGGATGGGAGACTGAGCCTCATGTAGATTTTTTGTATTCACTGCTCTGAGAATCTTTACATCTCCATTCAATAAAACAATGTTTCACAAATAGTATATACTGATCAAGTATCTGTGGCATGAATTTCTGTCTCCAGGGAACCTTGACTTGAGACATGAATTAATTAAATGCTCTAAGTGAAAGATAAAATTCTATCAAAGCTCAAAAGAGGGTGCATTTAAGCCCAATGATCTTGAAAGGTTCACAGAGAAAAACACATTTCCGCTGACACTGTTAGAATGAATGGGCTTTAGATGGGTAAAATTTTGAGGAAAGCGTATTCCAGATGGAGATAGGAGGGTGAGCAAAGGCATAATCAGAAATAATAAAGCTGATGTGGCTTAAATGTAGGATGAATAAAGTTTCAAGTTACATAGTAGGTTATAATTCCCATACAATATTAAGGACAGATTGTGAAGGGCCTTGAATATCATGCTGAGTATAGATTTATTTTGTAATAAACCAAAAAACTTAGGAGGCTTTTGAACAGTAGAGTGATTAGACAATATATTTGGAAGTAGTTAATGAGCTTTACTATTTGGTAATTTGGAATGTATGATATTTTAATACCACTGAACTTATCTAGCTACACTTTAGGTTCGTGTAATTTTCTTTTCCATTCTAAGCTTAGGGCAACACCTGAGGACAGTGCTCTTTTGTACAGCTGTCAAAGATGCCCTAGATATACGTGTACTTTTTTGTCTGTTAAAACAAAGCTAAATATTTTAACCACTTAGCATCCCAGACAAATTTTCATTCTGAGAAATGTAATTCCAAAGGGACCCTTGTACACCTTGTGATGATTACTGTTAGCAAGCTGAATATACATTTCTATAAATGTTTAATTAGGCCTACTGGCTAAAATAAATTTTTGATTTACCTATAACAACCTAAAAGAGTTTAGTAAACTGGATATTTTCACCAAAAAACTGTTCTACCTCTTAGGATATAATCCAATAAAAATTTATTTTATGAAATTATGTGTCATTGTATATTTTTTCCTTCATATTTAGAAACCTCATAATACAACTTAGAAAATCCTCAATAACCATTTCTTTTTAAAGTTCTTCAGAAACCAACAGGTAACCCTTTTGTCTCCCCCTTCACTATACGGATATTCAGGCATCTGTAAGCAATTAATTTTGTGCCATAAGAGGAGTTGCCCTCCATGAATGTATTTGAGACTGTTATATTAACACAGAAAGTTAAATCCAGTCAACAAGCAGAATCAATTTCTATAAACACATGACCAAAATTTAGATACGGAATGTATGATTTTAACCTGTCAATTCATATATTTCACAGGTAGTCTTCAATTATATATTATATATTAGGTATTGTACTTGATGCTGGAAATAGGAATTTCAATAATACATAGCACTTTTCCTCAAGGAGCTAATGCCCAGTGGGGGCAATAATAGGAGAAAGAATTTTGGAAAGTGTGTTCCCCTGGAATGCCAGCATTTCAAACTTGTGTTTTCTGAGCCATTTACTGAACACACACACACACACACACTCAAGTGTGTATGTGTGGCACGGAATTGTCCACCTCTGTTAATGAACATTATGGGTATACTTGAATACTTTCTTAATTATAAATAGCCAATAATAATAGTTTACATTTAATGACTGTCTCTGAAAAAACCTATGTCTAAGTACTTCATCTATGTATTTTATTTTCACAATTAATTAAATAATATCATTATTATTCTCATTTTATTGATAAAATCCAAGATACTGAAGGTTTTAGTGACATACTCAAAGCCCATTAGGTGTTCAGTGACAGAGCCATGTTTTGATAGAGCCCAATAAATTTAGCCCACAATTTTAACTATACTGTTTCCCTCAAGCAGAAAACAATTAATTCTGTTACCTATGCAGTAAAACACAGGAAATAGGTAGATGGAATTATAAAACTCCTAGAAACTATCTTTCTACAGATTCTGATTTTGCAGTATATATGCTATTCATTTTTCCACCATCAGATAACATGTTATTATAGTTGGTGGCACTGCTATTTATAATTCTTATTCTTCTACTATTTGGTAGAACAAATCTTTTCATTCATTCATTCAACCTTAAATTTATTAAATGTGCTTCTTTTGTACATCCCATGTAGTAAACAGCATTGTAGATTCTGTACTCGTACTATGATAAAAAAGAAGCATAAAACACATGTCCTATACACACCTGTTCAGCTCATAATTAGGAAGGAAACACAAATATAGAAACAAATAATAATGCAATCTTGTGAATTCTTGACAAGAATTCTTATAAAAAATGTTATTAGAAGATAAAAGAGATAGCAATTTATGCACAGCAGGAGTGTCAGTAAGTATCTTGTGGAGATGACAATATTTAAGCTGGAACTTGAAGGTTGAGAATTAATTACACTAGACAAGAAAGGAAAAGGGGCATTTCCTTTGGAAACGAGATGAAAAAGCCAGATGAGTGGTCCAAGAACAAATTGGCCAGGGTGTTTAGAGCAAATAGTTGGGATTTGGCAGGGGTAGGGGTGATGTTGGAAGAGAGCAGCAAAACAGGTTAGAGCCATCATTGAAGAAAGTTGGTAACTTTATCTTGTAAGTCTATATATTATATAGTATTTGCAAATATTTTTATGTCGAGAGATGACATTATAAGTTTTCCATTTCAAACTTCACTTCCTTGAGCCCACTTAAGGATAAACCGGAGGAGAAAAAGCCGAAAGTAAATACGAGAGCAGGAAGACTATCTTCTCATCACTTTAGCTGTTCCCTAAGCAGTGTCCTTGCTCACCAACCTCAAGGCCTATTCTAAACCTTTTCCTCTCTCTCTGATCATCACCCAGTCCATGCCACCTTCGGACAGAATCAGCAGAATGTGTCACCTCTTCCTCTCTGAGAAAAGAAGCCTTACAGACACACTCTATCAACTTCCTGTTTCCAAACAAACTTTACCTGATTCTGCGGACAGCTCATTCTTTCTTTCCTGTCTCCTGATCAGATTTTGTTCTTGACTTAATCACCTCTTGGCCTCACAGCAGCTTTGCTCTAACAAGTGCTTTTTCTGTCATAGGTTTGTTCTGTCTCTTTTGGCTCATTTCCTCAGCCTAGTATGGGCTTGGACTATGCCAAAAACAAAATGAAACGAAACAACAAAGTAAAAATCCTTTTGATCTACATGCTTCTCTAGGCCTTGTTCTTTCAGCATTCTCTTTAAAGCCAGACTTTTCAGTATTCCAAAGAAACTCACTTTTATAGTTGCTGTCCTGCCACATTCTCCTCTGTTCACTGCAAACTTTTCTTCTCTTCACCAGTACACAAAAATTAATGAACTGTGAACTGTAAACTTCAGTGGATATATCTCAATCACAGTCCTTTTTTTTTTTAATTTTGTTTATTTATTTGACAGAGAGAACACAAGTAGGCAGATCACAGACAGAGAGAGAAGGAAGCAGGCTCCCCCTGGAGCAGAGAGCCTGATGTGGGGCTTGATCCCAGGACCCTGAGATCATGAGCTGAGCTGAAGGCAGGGGCTTAACCTCTGAGCCACCCAGGTGCCCCTCAATCACAGTCTTATTTCGGCTTTCTAGACATTTCACACTGTTTATTCCTTTTAATGCTTCCTGCTGTTCTCTCTTCACTTACACTGTTTTTCCTACTTTTTGTTCTACATTTATTTCCTCTACAAATTCTGTCCTAGAATCATGGTCCATGTGGTCTTAATGATGTTATAAATTAAGACAAAGGCTATTTAACTGACAGGCTTTTAAAAATAGTGTTTTGGCAAATGTATAATAAATTGCTGGCCAGCAACTGGGGGAGAAATCCTGATTAGTAGCATTTGTGAATT
Organism: Mustela erminea; assembly: GCF_009829155.1. NCBI lineage: Eukaryota > Metazoa > Chordata > Mammalia > Carnivora > Mustelidae > Mustela > Mustela erminea. The sequence goes on from NC_045618.1 coordinate 91,353,558, forward strand.
TATATAATGTGATTATTCTTTCCAAGGCCAATTTCAAGTTACATTGTGAGGTGAATTAGCTCACAAAATTCCTGAAAATTTAACAAGTGTCTCTCACAAAACAGTGAGGACCATCTCTATATAGAACACAATTGCAGTAGGGGATTGGATAGAAATTCAAGACCAGGGGTGCCTGGGTGGCTCGTGGATTAAAGTCTCTGCTCAGGTTATGATCCCAGGGTCCTGGGATCAAGCCCCACATCAGGGTCTCTGCTCTGCAGAGAGCTGCTTCCCCCTCTCTCTCTGCCTGCCTCTCTGCCTACTTGTGATCTCTGTCTGTCAAATAAATAAATAAAATTAAAAAAAGAAAAAGAAAAGAAATTCAAGACCATCCTGGCAGGAAGTACTTAGGGAAAAAGTGGTAGTTTTGACATTTCTGTTTGAGTTTATCTCCAATAATATTTTAATAAATATTACAACATTTTATTTTTATTATTGTTACACTTTAACACTGCCTCTCTGATTTTTACCATATTAAAAGTACTTGTTTTTGAAAAGAAATGAAATCTTGCCATTTGTGATGACATGGATGGAACTACAGGGTATTATGCTAAGTGAAATAAGTCAATCGGAGAAAGACAACTACCATTTGATCTCCCTGATATGAGCGAGTGGAGATGCAACAAGGGGGTTTGGGGGAGAGGAAAAGAATAAATGCAACAAGATGGGATCGGGAGGGAGAAAAACCACAAGAGACTCTTAATCTCACAAAACAAACTGAGGGTTGCTGTGGGGAGGGGGGTGGGGTTATGGACATCGGGGAGAATATGTGCTATGGTGAGTGCTGTGAAGTGTGTAAACCTGGCAATTCACAGACCTGTACCCCTGGGGCTAATAATACATTAAATGTTTATAAAAAGTACTTGTTGGGGCACCTGGCTGGCTCAGTCAGGTAAGTGCCCAAATCTTGATTTCTTCTCTCCTCTTACTTATGTTAGGTCTCTTTTACATTATAACTAAATAGTTATCACATCATTCACTCTACTGTACCTTCCACAATGGGTCTTGAAGCCAGCTACTGTGGTTCCTAGACACAGAAAAGATACATGGGTTGTACATGGGGATCTGTAATCATCAGACATTTTTCTGCTTCAGTCTTGTCCAAGTAGTCCAGACCTGACTCCAGGACTACAGATCCCAATAGCTCTTACTGCTAGCATCACCTTTGCATAATGCCAGCTGTCTAAAAAGAATAAAGCCTAGAATCTCTACTACAGCCCAGAAAACAAAGCAAAACAGGACAGTTAAAGGCATAATAAGACACCTAGCTTAAAAAAAAAAAATTGTACATTTCATACGGTACTGACACCAACAAAAAACTTGCTTTTATTGCATTTGCCTTATTTATAAAATAATTATGAACATTTCAAATACTACAAGGGCTTTAGAAGGAAAATATGATTTTCTTTTCCAATCTTAGCAGTTTTGCTTTCTACTTATATTTTTTTAGATCTGTTTCTATATAAGTACAAATATACCCACATAGAGAACATTTTTAATATAAATGAATTCAGCAAAGGAGATTATTTTAAAACTAATAATTTTTCATTAACATTTTATTGTGGACATTTTTCTTTAGGATACACCAAGACTGACAACATTTTTTACTCAACGGTTCATAGATACTTTTTCCATGTTATATTGAACTACTTTGCAGGAACAGCTATGTAAGAATTAAATGAGGAAAGGGAAAGTTTCCATTTCTATCCAACTTCAGATAATTAAGGCAGTGACCCACATTTGCTTCTTTTGGCTCACATGCCCACCCTGTGTCTGGGGCAGGCAAGCCGAGTTCTGTGACTAGTCATTTTCCCAGGACCACCTGGCATTGGTGGTTCTCCAGGAGACAGCGTTCTTTATAGATATGAAGGGAGGAAAGCTTGACAAAGAAAAGCAACTGACATCTACTACGAAGTGAAATCTCTGCTAATACTTATTGAAATATAATTAAAGACAAACAATACACTTTTTTATAAAGAGTGTTTTAAAGCCAAGTATCCCAATATTGCCCTTTATAGGAAAAAAAAAAAAATCTATTCCATGGTCCAATCCACACTGCATGGAGTTTTCAGGTCTCCAGTCTCTTTTAGGCTATTTTTCCTATTTTTCATCAAATTTTTATTGACCATTTTAACTTCTGTTAGTGATTATGCCTGACTCAATTATTACCATGACGTTTGCCTAATGGTGATTTTTCTAGCTCTATTATTTTTTCTACATTTATCAGTTGACATTTTACTATCTTAAAAAATGTAGTTTCCAGGGCACCTGGGGTGGCTCAGGGGGTTAAAGCCTCTGCCTTCAGCTCAGGTCATGATCTCAGGGTCCTGGGATCAAGCCCCGCATCGGGCCCTCTGCTTGGCGGGGAGCTTGCTTCCTCCTCTCTCTGCCTGCCTCTCTGCCTACTTGTGATCTCTGTCAATTAAATAAATAAAATTTTTTAAAAAATTTATTAAAAAAATGTTATTTCCTTCTGCCCCACTTTATTATATCTTTATTCATTTCTGTTAGTGTTATCAGCATTGACTCTTGGATTCCTATTTTATTCAATTGACTATAATCTATTGCTATTGTATAGTTTGATATTCAAACATATTTTGAGCAGCAAGGTCCTAGCCAATTAAGAAATACTGCACTGCCCTTTTTTTTTTTTTAATTTTTTATTTTTTATCAACATATGTTTTTATCCCCAGGGGTACAGGTCTGTGAATCACCAGGTTTACACAATTCACAGCACTCACCAAAGCACGTACCCTCCCCAATGTCCATAATCCCACCCCCTTCTCCCAAGCCTCCTCCCCCCAGCAACCCTCAGTTTGTTTTGTGAGATTAAGAGTCACTTATGGTTTGTCTCCCTCCCAATCCCATCTTGTTAATGAATGTTTTGTTTTGTCTTTACTAAAGTTCCCTGAGGAGAGGGACCTTGTTTCATTCATCTCTAATTCCTGTGTCTGACAGAAAACTTGGATTGTAGTAGTGGTCAACAAACACTTGTTGAATGGATAGAAAAAGGGCTGCAACAGCTGTCATGTGAATTGCTTTTATTTTAAATGTTTACTGAAGTAAAACGAGAAGAGTGCAAAAAGTAAATATGCAGCTCAATTAATTATTACAAAGTGGAAATCTCTGTAAATACTGCTTTGTCTGGAAAAGATTGTTGCCAACCCTCCAGAAACTCTCCTCCTGCCCTGCCCAGTCAGTAATCCATCCTTCCTCTTCAAAAATATCAAGTATCTTGACTTCTACACCGTGAATTATTTTTTCCTGGTCTTGTAGTCGACATAGAAGAATCATCTAGTACTTTGTGTATGTAATCTTTTTTGCCCAATATTACGCTTGTGAGATTCGTGCACATTTTTGCATGTTAGAAGTGGTCCAATTCATTGTATCTCTTGTAGAATGCTGAACTGTGTGAATATCCATGACCTATGGACCTGTGAATTCCTTCTGGGTTTTTTTTTTCACTATTGTTTATAATACTCATAAGAACTCTAATACATACTTCTTAGTACATATGAGCATACATTGGTGTTGGATATATGTCATGTGTGAAATGGCTGGGTCATAATAGATGTATATGCATGTTCCACATTAAATAGAAAATGCCAGGTCATGTTAATGCAATTTGCCTATAGGATACTAGAGTACCTATTGCTCCATATTCTTACCATGCTTAGAATTAGTGTTATTTTTTTGTTGGTGGTGGTGGATTTGTGGATGTGTAGTCATGACCCATTGCAGTTTTATTCTGCATTTCCTTGATGGCTAATCTGGTATAATACCTGTTCATATGTATATTGACCTCTAAGGAGCTACTTTTAGTAAAGTGCTTATTTACATCTTTTTACTTATTTTTTTGTTGGTTTTATTTTTCTTATAGAGATTTATAGGGATTATTTACATAATTTGAATATGAATTCTTTATTATTATATGTGTAGTAAATATCTTCTAGATAGTTGCTTGTTTCTATGGGGCCCAGTGTCATACTATTTTAATCACCACAGCTTTATAATAAGCCATTCTGTGTGATAGGACGAATCTACACATCTTGTGATGGTGGTTGGAGTTTAAATCAATGGCACTTTTTGGAATATTGAATCTTCTAGTGTTTTTATTAACTTACTTTTAATTCAATATTTTATTTATGTTTGTGTTTTGACTACATTATTCTCAGTAAATGTAATCTTAACTATTTGACTTTTTTCCTATTATTGCATATTTATTTGCAGCTTTAGCTTTTCTTTCTGTTATCAGTTTTCAAATAATAATAGTCTTATTTCTTTTTTTCTATTATTTATAGCTTTGTTCTTGTTTGTCTTACCATCTAGAACATCTAGTATATTGTTAAACAAAAGTAGTGATAGTGGACACACTGTCATCCTATTACTTTCTCAATCAGAAGTCATTCAATAGTTCATCATGAAGAATAACATTTTTAGGAAACCATTTATCAGGTTAAATACTTTTATATGTTCCTAGTCTAGAAAGGTTTTTTTTTTTTTTTAATCAAATTGGATGTTGAATTTTATTAAAATCTTTTATGTTATTGGGTGCTCGGGTCGCTCAGTGGGCTAAGCCTCTGCCTTTGACTCAGGTCATGATCTCAGGGTTCTGGGATCGAGCCCTGCATTGGACTCTCGGCTCAGCAGGGAGCCTGCTTTACCCTCTCTCTCTCTGCCTGCCTCTCTGCCTACTTGTGATCTCTGTTTGTCAAATAAGTTAAAAAAAATCTTTATTAAAAAAATCTTTTATGTTATCTATTGAAATCACCATGTTTTTCTCTTTTACTGCATTGAAGAACTAGACTAACTTTGAAATACTAAAACAAAATCCTGAGGTCAATTCAAACTCATAATTACATATTTTCATTTTCATTACATATTACATTTTTATATATTACATTTTCATTACATATTACATTTTTACATATTACATATTTCATTACATATTACATATTTTCATTTTCAATCCAAATTTAAAAATTACATATTTTCAATTTCAATCCATTATGTGTCATTACTGTACTTTAATAATAACGTGTTAAGAGTGTTTGTGCCTATGTTCCTTAGTAAGGACAGTTCATAATTTTCTCCTAACAACATCCTCATCAGTATTTAGAATTAATGCTATGAATTCATGTTATAAATTGAGAGTGTTTTATTTGTTTTTATTCTCTGAAAGAATGCATAAAATTGCTATTATTTTTTCTATACTTGTTTGGAAGTATTATCAGTGATACCATCTGTGCCTAAAGGTTTCCGTGTAGGAGGATTTTAATTATGGATTCTACTTCATTAATAGTTATAGGAATATTCAAATTTTATTATTTTTCACATGCCAAACTTGGTAATTATATCTTTATAAAAATTTGTCCATGTCATGTAAATGTTCAGATATATGGCTCCAGTTGTTCTAATAGCTTCCTATATTTTTAAAATAACTTTATTGGGGCACTTGGGTGGTTCAATCAATTAAGGGTCTGACTCTTGGTTTTGTGCAGGTCATGATCTCAGGGTCATGATATCGAGCCCCATGTCAGGCTCTGTGCTCAGCACAGAGTCTGCTTGTCACTCACCCTCTGCTCCAACCCCCACTTGCTCCCTCTCTGTCTTATAAATAAATAAATAATATATAATATAAATAAATAAATAAATAAATAAAATCTTTAAACTTCAATAACTTTATTATCTCCAGTGAAGTCCCTTTTCCTTGCCCTAATCAGTCTTGAGTTATTTTAAATATCATTGACTTAGTGATTTTTTGAATTATATGCATATTTTCAATTTCAATAATTTCTGCTTTTGTTTTCACTATTTTCTTTCTTTTACTTTCGTTGGGCTTAATGTGTGGTTTCTTCTAAAACATCTTAAGAATGATGATTAGTCATTGCTTTTCAGCCTTCTCTTCCAAGTATGTCTTCAAGGATATACATTTACCTCTTTGTAATTTTAGACATATCCCTCAAGATTCAATTTGTAGAGTTTTCATTATCATTTAATTCAAAATATTTTTCTGATTTGTATTTTTAGTTCTCTTTTGACCCATAAGTTATTTAGAATGTGTAGGTCCATTTCCATACATGTGTGTATGTTATAGATGTTTTTCTTATTAATTTCTTACTAGTTTTTCTTAACTGCTCTGTGGCCTAAAAAATTATTCTCAATAATTCTAGTCCTTTGAAATCTTTGTGTGCCTGTTTTGACTCAAAAAAAATTGTTTTTTAAAAATATTTTGTGTTTGGGGCGCCTGGGTGGCTCAGTGGGTTAAGCCTCTGCCTTCGGCTCAGGTCATGATCCCAGGGTCCTGGGATTGAGCCCCGCATCGGGCTCTCTGCTCAGCAGAGAGCCTGTTTCCCTTCCTCTCTCTCTGCCTGCCTCTCTGCCTACTTGTGATCTCTGTCTGTCAAATAAATAAATAAAATCTTTTTTAAAAAATAAATAAATAAATAAAAATTTTGTGTTTAAGCAATGTGTATTTTTCAGTTGATGCACGAGTGTAATATACGTGTGTGTGTGTATATGTGAAATGTGTATTAGAGCAACTAGCTAACTGTTTTCATCTATCCTATATCCTTACTGATTATTTTCTCTTTATTCTGTCATAAAGTAGATGGTGGAATATTAACTTATGCCTGATGATTATGACTTTATGTTGCTTCATACATTTTGAAGTAATATTATTAAAAAAACATATAATTTTATCATTTGTATATTTTTTTATTGAAGTGTATCTTTTCCCCAGTAATGTTTTTTAACTAAAAGTTTACATTTTCTGATAGTACTATAGCTATACTTTATTCTTTTAGCTTTTTCAAATGAAAAGATTTTTTTCATCTTTTCAGCATTTATATATTTTTTAAAGATTGTATTTATTTATTCATTTTAGAGGAGGTAGGAAGAAGTAGAGAGAGAGGGACAAGCAGACTCTGAGCTGGGTGCAAAGCCCAAACCAGGGCTCTATCCCACGTGCCTGAGATCATGATCTGAGCCAAAATCAAGAGTCTGATGTTTAACCGACTGAGCCACCCAGGTACCCCAGCATTTATATATTTTCACATTCTCCTATCAGCAGTATGAAGTTTAAATTCAGTAAGACAAACTTTTTCTTTTAATTAGAGTATGCTTTAGTTTGCTAAGGCTTCTGCCACCAAAATGTACTACAAGCTGCATAGTTTAAATAAGAGAAATTTATGGTCTCATAAATTCTGAAGTTCTGAAGTTCTGTTCTGAAGGCCATGAGTCTGAGATCAAGGTGTAAGCAGGGTTGCTTCTTTCTGAGGGCACTAGGAGAGAATCTATACTATGCTTCTTGCTTACCTTCTAGTGGTTTGCTGGCATCCTTCGATGTTCCATGGCTTATAGAAACATCACCCTGAACTCCGTCTTCATCTTCACTTGGTGGTCTCTCTGTGTGTCTGTTTCCAAATTTCCCTTTTTTTATGTGAATGCTGGTCATATTGGGTTAGGAGTCCATCCTACTCCAGTATGACCTCAATTTGGCTATATCTGCATTAACCCTATTTCCAAATAAAATCACATTTTGAGATACGGGATTAGGATTTTGACATATGAATTATAAGGGAACGCAATTCAGTGCATAACAAAGCATCTACCCCATTTAAACTTCATATAATGTATGAACTGACAGTTTTGGCTTAAATATACTAAATATTTATATGATTTTATATGATTAAATTATGTATTACATTATTAGATTGATATTTATATGATTTATGATTAAATATGCTGAATATTCAAATTTATTTTTTTCTCTATTAACTTTTCTCTTATTTTATTTTGTTGTATAGCACATATTCTTAATTTATTGTAAGAAAACTATATCAGTTATTTTGCCACTTTTCAAGCAACAAACCACCCAACATTTAGAAATTATTGTCTTTGTTTTGACATAATGTCACTACTACAATTTAGCATAACTTTGAAATAGTTTTTTTTATTTTTTTTTAAGATTTTATTTATTTATTTGACAGAGAGAGAGAAAGAGAGCACAAGTAGGCAGAGAGGCAGACAAATAGGGAGGGGGAAGCAGGTTCCTCACTGAGCAGAGAGCCCAATGTGGGGCTCCGACCCAGAACCCTGAGATCTGACCTGAGCCAAAGACAGAGGCACTGAGCCACCCAGGTGCCCCTTGAAACAGTTTTATTGAGATTCACATGTCAAACAACTTACCCGTCTAAAGTGTTCTTCTTAATTGAAGGTCACAAAAATTTACTGCCATGTTTTCAGTTTGATAGTTTTAGGGCTTACTTTTAGGTCAGTGAGTTCATTTTTGTCGATGTGTAAGGAAGTGGATTCATTCTCCGTCTTTTGTCTTTCTCTCTCCCTGGGAAGTCTGGTGATTACAGATTGTGCTAACAGGCTTCTTCATGCTCTAAGCCGACCAGAAGGATAACAACTCTGAAGGAGGTCCTTGTCTTTTGCAGGCTCAGAGGAGATATGCATGAGGACCAAGTTCAGGTTATCATTATAAAGGTTGTAGTCACTGCCACTATTAAATTCTCTACTCTTTGTTCTCTGGTAGGAAGAACACTTCACCCAAGTCATGGTGTATCTGAACACAGCCTAAGAATTTCCAGAAGATACTAATGCTATTCATGAGCATCTTGATCAGACCCCCTTGGTACCTGTTCTTATTGTGTGGCTGCCTCTCTTCAATCTATCCTGATAACCCCATATAGGGTTTCTTATTATTATATAAGAAAAGAGAAAAAAAGTCTTGCATTTTCTTGCTATCTCTATCATGATGTTATAAATTATATGGAAAAAATCTATATGAAACAGAACGTCTTCCTTGTGGAGCATATCACATAATTTAAAATTATCCCATCATTAAAAGGTTGCATTTAAGTGAAGTGTGAATGTACCTGATTTTAATATTTAAACTCTAAGAACAATAACAGAGACAACTATCCATGTTGTCTCTCAAAAGATCAATGAGCAATCACAATTAATAAAGATAAACAGTATTAGATCATTAAAGGTAAGCAGTATTAGATCAGATAAGCAGTATTAGATCATGTTATTGCATAAGCCAAGTGCCTTTATGTATGTTGTTGCAACTGTAGGTAGAATTGGAGCTATACCTTTTAACAGAACTATGACTCTTGATAATTTACTTAAACCTTTTGTTTTTTTAATTTTAAAGTGATGATAGTAAGGGGCGCCTTAGTGGCTCAGTCGGTTAAGCGTCTGCCTTCAGCCTGGGGTCGTGATCCTGGATTCCTGGGATCAAGCCCCACATTGGGCTTCCTGCTCTGTGGGAGCCTTCTTCTCCCTCTCCCTGCTGCTCCCCCTGCTTGTACTCTCTCTCTCTCTCTGTGTCAAACAAATAAATAAAATCTAAAAAAAAAAAAAAGTGATAGTAATACCTATAGCATAGTGTAATTGTGAATGAGATTTGATATATTACATACAAGAAAAAAACCTGTGTTTATGTGCATAGTGGAAAAAATGTTTTATTGTAGGTACTCTGTCTTTAAAAAAAGGTAATTTATAATTTACATAAATCAAAATCTCTATATTTCAGCCCATTTTCAACCTAATTCCATCTTATTTTTCATTCCTTTGCAACTCTTTTTTTCCAGAGTGCCACTAAATTTTATCGGGATGGGAGGAGTTATGTCTGTAATATGAATCGACACTGGCATTGGTGCTTACTGTATACATTATCCAAGCTATTCTCAGATAATAGCAAACCTCTATATTAACCTTTGTTCAGATGTTTTATCTTTGCCATTTTGTTTGACAATGAATTAACTGATGAATCCTCTCATACACATTCTTTACACTTACCATTCCTCACCTTTCCTGTCTCTTTCCCTCTCTTTCTCCTTCCATCCACCCCACCAACCCAAGTCCTTGGTGCTTTTTTATGCTATTTGTGTATACTACTTGATGTCTCCTTTGTCTCTGATACGTAGCCTGTTTATACATCTCATGCCATGATGTCTTCCAGGGATCCAAACAGTAAATGTGAGACAGTGTGAATGTTTTAACTACAATTTTCTTTTTATATTCACCTTGGAGGCACTGTCCCTGTATATACATTTGCTTTTGTACTCTTTCTCTAGGCCGGAGTATTTTCAAAATATTCCTCTATAGGAGTACCTGGGTGGCTCAGTTGGTTAAGCAGATGACTCTGGATTTTGGCCCAGGTCTTGATCCTAGGCTCCTGGGATCAAGCCCTATCTCAGGCTCTGCAACCAATGAGGATTCTCTTCCTCCCTATCCCTCCCCCTCCTCCTGCTTATGCTCTCTCTCTCTCTCCCCTTCCTTTCTAAAATAAATAAATTAATCTTATAAAAAAATCTTAGACTATGAGTTAAAAAAAAAAAGAAGACAACACCAAACTAAGTATATGCTAGGGTACATTATTAAAAATATATATATATATATATATTTTTTTTTTTTTTCAAAACATAGGCCTTTGAAATCATAAGGTAAGATTTAACTTGTTCTTACTTTTCTTTGCATTTTCTTTATTTTCTGTTTCCCCTTTATTAGTGAATGACAGGGTTCCAAAAAGTAACCAGGGGAAAGAATAAACAATGGAATGTGCAAAGGTATTAAACCATTGCAAGACAAAATAACACCACCACCACAAAAGGAAAGAAAGAAAGAAAGAAAGAAAGAAAGAAAGAAAGAAAGAAAGAAAGAAAGAAAGAAAGAAAGAAAAGATTCATTGGCTGGTATTTTAAACTTTCGTGCTTCCTCAGGTTTAGCACTGTTCCTGGCATAAAGAATGCAAGGAGAAAATGGTAGCTACAGTATTAATAGTTCTACATTTAGCAGTGTTAATAGCGGTAGTAGTCATTCACTCATGTAACAAAACCTGAATAAATTCTTAACCCTCTGATTTCTCCAAAGGTCACAGACAGTGAGCTCTGCTCTCTAGGATCTCACTAACTAATGAAGCATGGTATGAATGAAATACGCCGGGCATGGATTGTATCTTTGGAGCACATCCCACCCCACTCCTCTGATACTCCTATTGCCTTTGTGGTACCCTCGTGGCCTAAAAGAGAAAAACTACTTTGATAAAGACTATTATTAATCATAGAACACTTTGACTGCTTTTTAATATCCGAAGCACTTTTAAACTTTTTTTTTGTGAAATACATCATTCATACTGAAAAGTGCGTAAAACATACTTGTATAGTACAATGAGTAATTGTAAAATGAGTATCCACAGTGCCTCCTGCTCAGTTAAGAGATTGAGCCTCCCAGTACTCGTGATGCCTTATCTGTAACATGGAGACCATATCCAACCCCTCCATGCCCCACAAATATATAATCCAGATTTTTATATTAATCACTTACTTGCTTTTCTTTATGGTTGTGTCACTTTTTGAATATGTCCCTAGTTTTTCAAATTTATATAAATAAGGAATCCATTGTGTTTATTCACATGTCTTTTTTTGGTTGTTGTCATTATGTTCATAAATAATATGCTTCTCTCTGTAGCAGCAATCAGTCATATTCATTGATTTATAGTATTCCTTTGTTTAAATATACTCCAACGTATATTTCTGTTTTACTATGGATGGGCAAATGAGTTGTTTCCGGTTTGGGGTTATTACAAATAATACTAGTAAAAACATTTCTCTGCATATCTTCTGAGCAAACATGCAACGCCACAGGTCCTTAAGGAAGTCTCTGTTTTCATGTTCAGAAAAAGCCCTCAGGGTAGAATTGTTTTTGAGAAGTGGGTTTATTTCTGTGGGATTTTACTTCTCCTAAAATTTAATCTAGTATGCTTCACTGCCTTGTTAACTTTATGGAGTTTTTTTTTTTTAAGTTTTACATTAGTATTTCATTCAGTTTTTGTTGTTATAGTTAGTGAAAGAAACCATAGTATTTAATCCCATACTATAGGAATAAATTCTATCAAGTATTATAGTTTTAGTTTAGTTTTTTATTTTTAAATTGTGATCATACTGCACATCAAAGTTTACAGCCTGCTTTTTCATCTAAATATATTGTATTAATTTTTTATTGCTGTGGTATTACAATAAATGTCAGGCTTAAGAAATACACATTTATGATCTCAGAGTTTTCATGGATTAATTTGGGTGTATCTTAGCTGATTCTTATATTCAAGATCTCATAGGGGAATTAAAAAACCTTTGGCTATTTTGAGTTTTCATCTGGACGCTTCTCTAGAGCAGAACCACTTCCAAACTTCCTCAAGTTGTTGGTAAAATACATTTCTTCTCTGCTGCTTGGAATATCTGACTGAGAGGAAAACTGAGTTCTATTTATAAAGGACATAACACATGTGAATAAATACAATGGACTCTTTATATAAATTTGCAAAACTAGGGACATATTAAAAAAGTGATACACCATTAAAAAAAAGCAAGTAAGTGATTAATATAAAAATCTGGATTATGTTTATTTGTGGGTAATGGACGGATTGGATATGGTCTCCATGTGGTAGATAAAGCATCTGGTTCGCCAGCTCTCCTTCCCTCTGGCAACCATCAATCTATTCTCGGTATTTATAGGTCTGATTCTGCTTTTTGTTTGTTTGTGTTCATTTTTTTTTTCAGATTCCACATTTAAGTGAAATCATATGATATTTGTCTTTCTCTGATTTATTTCACTTAGCATAATACCCTCCATCTCTATGCATGTTGTCACAAAGGACACAATCTTGCCTTTTATGGCTGAATAATATTCTACTCTCTGTATATACCACATTTTCTTTATCTGTTGATCTTTAAAGGGATGTCTGAGTTGCTTCCATATCTGGGCTATCATAAGTAATGCTGCAATAAACATAAGGGTGTATATATGTTTTTGAATTAATTTTTTCATTTTCTTGGGATAAATACTCAATAGTGGAATTACTAGATCATATTGTAATTCTATTTTTAATTTTTTGAGAATCTCTTTTCCACAAGGCTGCACCAGTATCCATGCTCACTGAAAGTGAATGAGGGTTCCTTTTTCACCACACCCTCACCAACCCTTGTAATTTTTGGCTTTTTTGATATTAGCCATTCAGACAGGTATGAAGTGATATCTCAGTGTGGTTTTAATTTGCATTTCCCTGATGATGAGTGATTTTGAGCATCTTTTAATGTGTCTATTGACCATTTGTATGTCTCTATTATGCCTAGTTTTTAAGGTTTGTAAGACTCTAATCATATCTGAAAAATATTTGGGTGTCAATTTTCTCAGCTATAGATCAGTGGTCCTTAAAAACTGGAAAAAATGAGGAGTAGCTGCATTATAAAAAGTGCTACTTGATATCTAGCTACCTCTGTTTTCAAAATCCTAAAGGCAAATACTAGATACTAGGTTGATCTTATTTAATAAATGTTTGTGCCATGAGCTTTGACAGCTGACACTTGAAAAATAATCATAAATCAAAAAATAATTATTATTTTGTAAACAAATAAATAACAATGAAAAATGTCCCTAAATTTAGACAAGAGAGTGCTGTCAAGAAATTTAAAATAATGCATTTCCATTGTCTGCAAACCAGCCATATCCATCATATCCTTCAGGGATGGCATGCTTATAGATTTTAATACCAGTGTCTTGTTTATTTCAAAGTTTATCCAGCTTCAAAAAATAGATTATCTCAAACCAAACTTATTATCTCTCATCACATCCAAATTTCTTTTCCTTCCTATATATGCTCCAAACTTTTTCTCTCTTAGATAAGCTCTATATTATACTCAATGTTACCTGATTCACCCAAGCCAAAGTTGAGGAAGTAAGCCAACACTTGCACTTACCTACACATACAATCAATAACTAAGTCAGAAATATTTTTACAAGTGGGGGGGTGGGGTAACTGGGTGATGGACATTGGGGAATGTAGGTGTTGTAATGAACACTAAGTTTTATATATCACAGACCTGTACGCCCAAAACAAATAATACATTATATGTTAATTTAAAAACAAACAAAACATAGAATGGTCTTGGCATACTTGTTGAAAATCAGTTGTTTATACGTATAAGTTTATTTTGAGCTACCAGCTATACCACTAACCTATATTCAACATTTATACTAATATCACGTCTTAATGATGTATCTTTGGAGCAAATTTGGATTCAGGAATGTGTGTCCCACAACTTTTTGTTTTTTTCAAAACTGCTCTGATTATTCTGGGTCCCTAGCATTTCCATATGAATTTTAGGAGCAGTATATTAGTTTCTTGGCGGGGGGGGGGAAGCAGCTGGAATATTTATAGATGTTCTGTTGCATCTTTAGATCCTTTAGATTAGTAGTACTATCTTAAATTGTATCTGAAGTTAATATCTTTCCATAAAAAAGATATTTTTACATTTCATTCACATAATCAGAGAATATTTGTGGTTCACCCAATGCCTGAATGTTATAAAATTTTCCTCGGTTAGCTTGAAATAATTAGGGAACTTTTTAAAATATTTTTTTAATTTATTTGACAGAGGCCACAAGTAGGCAGAGAGGCAGGCAGAGAGAAAGGGGGAAGCACGCAGGGCTCGATCCCAGAACCCTGGGATCATGACCTGAGCTGAAGGCAGAGGCTTAACCCACTGAGCCACCCAGGAGCCCCAAGGAACTTTTTAAACCAACATATTATCAAGAAATGCCCCAGGGATTGACTAATGATATATGATAGATGTATGCTAAATGTGTTTACTCACTTAGGTCATCATAAAATACTTGTTTTTATCAGTGTTGTGGGGTCTGCCAAAAATCTGTCAATTAATAGACAATTTTTATAGTCATATAACTCACTGCTAACACATATAAATTAGTATTAAAGGAATCCAAGTTTTAACTTTTTTATTTTACAGAAAATATGTGCTCATTATATCTAATGTTTTTAAAATATCTGAAATATCTATAATCATATAGTTGAATGCATGATATATTTTATCCTAGTCATTTTTATTATACTCCTATTTGTTGCTTTAATCATACTGGAACCAGCTGAGACTAGTTTGGCCATGAGTCGCAGAGACTTTTCTGAACCATAGTTTAAACATGATGGAAAGTAATCCAGGACTGACAGAGCAGCTCCATGGAATGAGATGGAATGCCTCCTCCATCATCCTAACTCATGACCCCCATCTTCAAGGTCACTTCAATGTACAAGTTGGCTGTTGGAGTTCCAGACATCATGTCCAAATTATAGTTGAGAAGAAGGTAGTTGGACAAAAAGACAGTACATCCCATTTCAGTCACCTCCCTTTAAGTAGCTGCCTCTGAAGATCTTGTCACTGTTTTCAGTTACACCACATTGGAAGAAAATGACTCACATGATTCTAACTCCCTGCAGAAGAAGTTAGAAAATAAACTCTTCATTCTGGGAAATAGTATAACAGGTAGAAATTGAGTTTCTGTTACTAAAGAAGGGAAGAATGGAAAATTGAAAAGACAGCTAGTACTTAGACACACACACACACACATACACACATTTGTATACATATACACACATACAGATAGACATATAGCCTGAGATGTACATGGACATATATGATGTGTGTGTGTGTGTGTGTGTGTGTGTGTGTGTGTGTATATATATGATTGTTATCCTGCTTTGTTTCATTTTTCACTAAATACCTGCTTTGCTGCTGCTTCTGATCATGGAGCATTTATCATGAACTGGTCACTTTGTTTTATACCTATCTGCAGGCATGGGCTAGCGTAGTGCTGCACTGAAAGTTAACACAAACCCCAAATCTAGAGCCATTTACAAATTATGCAGATTTTTCTCAAGATTTTCTTAGGGAGTATAAGAGGAAATTGCACTCCCCAAGATACAATGAAATATCCTATAATGCTCCTAATTCCTTACTTTTTTCACAACTCAAGGCAGTGGAATCAATCAGTTATCTCCCTTGTCAAGAGCCTACCAATATTGGGCTTTTCTCTCTCTCTCTCTCTCTCTCTCTCTTTCCTTTGTTTTAAGTTTTTATTTGAATTCTAGTTAGTTAACATACAATATTGATTTCAGGAGTAGAATTAGTGATTCATCACTTACATATAACACCCAGTGCTTATCCCAGTTAAGTGCCCTCCTTAATACCCATCATGTATATAACCCATCCCCCACACACCTCCCTCCATCAATCCTCATTTTGTTTATTATCTATAGTTAAGATTCTCATGTTTTGCTTCCTTCTCCCTTTTTTCTCTTTTATTCCCTCGTTCTATACAATATCCTTTTCTCCAGCCTCAAGTACTCTTTTATTTTTTGTTTAAATTTTAGAGGGCATAAAATTCTAAATGTCTACAAACTCCAGAAATGTGTAAGAGTATCTCTTCATTGTATTGTCACCAGCACTGACATTATAATTTTAAAATTGTTTTACAAAAATAGTATTTTTATTTACATTTTAATTACTCGAACACATTCTTAGTTGCTAAATAGCTGGATTTCGATCTTCACTCATTCAACAGATATTTACTTAGAACTTATTTTGTGCCATTCCTTCCTCTAAGTGTTGAGGATGCAGTGGTGAAAAAAGATAAGATGAGAAGCCAGTGCAAAGTTTTTGATCTGCTTTAAGTTTTAACAAGAGCAGTCTGACTAGTTTGTAGAAAACAAATTGAAGGGGGATAATCGCTGAAGCAGTTAACTAGTGTAGAAGCTGTTTTTATGTTCCAAGGGAAAGACGATATAAAGTCATAGCAGTAGACATAATCCCATCATGTATATATTCTTCCTGTATAGTGTACAGCATTATTACTGAACTGGATGGTATATGACTAAAAGAGAGAAGTGATGAATAATTCCAGTGTTCTGGGTCTGGACTTTATAAAGCACTAGGTTTTAGGGGTGCCTGGCTGGCTCAGTTGGTGGGGCATGTGACTCTTGATTTTGGGATCATGAGTTCAAGCTCCATGTTGGGTGTGATTACTTAAGGAAGGTAAAATAAAATAAAGGGTAAAATAAAATAAAGAAGTAGGTTTTAAATAATTATAGAGAATTACTATCGTAGGAGTAAAGCAGATTTGAGAGAGAAAATTAAGAGCTCAGTTGGAGACATGTTAATTTTGAGAATATTAGGAATCAAAGTGGAATGGATAAGTAGCAGTTTAATACAGAAAGAGAATGGTCCAGGCTTCTAAGAAACATCTGTCTGTGTCCTTTATTCAGTTCTCTCTTCAATTTGTAAGTTTTTATATAATTGGGCATGGGCTTTTTATGTAATAATACTATCATGTTACTTTTTGAAATATGCATAATGTCAAATTGAAATGATCATTATGTTATAAAAAGCAAAGCAATGTTAACATAAAAAGTAGGAGCATCTAGTAAGACCTGGAGCGTAAGTGTGTTTGAGAGAGATGGGAGCGAAGGAGGAGGGGGGAAAAAAGGAAGAGGAGAAAAGACAGGGACAGGAAGAGAGAGAGAGAGAGGGGAGAAAGAAAAAAACACACATTGCGTTCAGTGATGTAAAAGGTTCCATATGGTCTCAGTTTGTCAAAACATCTCTGTAGGAGAAATGCCGGAACTTTCCACCCGCACATATTTAGTATTTAAACCCTCAGTAAATTCACTACTTCTTCTGTATATGTGTAGATCTTTCTTTCCTCTCCAATTTTTTTTGGGGGGGGGGATTTTCAATTAGAGTTTCCATTGGTGATAACTTGGCCGCCTCAATGCCCACAATAATATCAAGAGAAAGTGTAAACCACATTTTTTTTTCTGAAGAAGTATCCAGATTTCTAGCTGCCTGAATTGTGTCAAATAGCTTCTCTGTGCTGATCATCCTGTCTGCATTGCTCTACAACGGCGCCTCTTTAATTGCTATGGCAACAGCACAATAGAGCCAATATAACCACCAAGACTCGAGACTCCTTACATGAAATGTTAAACACCATTAGGAAACAGAAACATAATGGATAGCATGACATCTTAAAGGCTCAGAGATTCACCTTTCAGAATTCCAAAAAAAAAAAAAAAAGGTTAACTCGTTTACTAGATTTGAAACACTGATTAGTGACATTTACATTTGTGTTATTACCCATTTTATGCCCTTTCAAATTGTCATAAAGTCAAGGTGAAATTCTGAGGCGGGAGCTGCTGTATTCTTGGAAATTAGGAGAAAACGGGGGTCAGCTGCTACTTTGCAATGGCAGGATAATGATTTCATTGCATTTCACTTCTGTGATAATGTTCCCTATCCTGGACATTTCTTGTCCTCTATGTCCACTGAAACCTGCTAATTCTGTGATGAGTTGCAACAGAAGGAGAAATGGGGGTATGATATTCAGGTTGGAGTCTTTGATGACTAACAATGTCTTCTGACTTGAACTGAGATTCCGTTTCATCATCATTCAATGCCAGCCCAGGCATGGCATGCAAGCTGTTTTTACCCTGATGTTTTCCACAGACTTGACATTGGATTGGGTGGTGGGGGAGGGGGAGTACACACTTCAGGTGTGAAGTTGATGAGAAGCAACAGTGTCATATCTTGGCGAATATCTCTGTATCTCAGAGTATCCTTCTCTGCTACTGTCTATTTGAAGGCCTCAGTCCCTTACACACTTTACACAGAATCTTCTCTCTGTGTGTACTTTGCTCAATCCTCTCTCCTCCCTTTCCACACAGTGAACTTCTGTTTAATTTATCAAGCCGGAATTTGGCTAGCTCTTGTTTCATTGCCCTCTTTAAAATCCGTGCCTCGGGCTACTCACCATTCACATACAAAACAGATTCTCAAATTATTTTGCTAAAGAAATAACCATCTACTCCCCAGATAAATTATACCTATTCCTTCGAGGCACTACTGCCTTAATTAGTTGAAGGTCTAAATATAAATTATCTTACACTTTGATACACACATCACCCCTCCCACTTCCCACATATTTCCCACTTGTATCTGAACATCCATAAGGAGTGCTTACAATCAACAGAAATTCATTTTAGCAAACCACTTGCCACCTGTGCCAGCTGACCCAACTTCAAACTACTGCTGATCTCACTGTTGGGAATCTTCACAGCCTCTTAGCACTAGGCTGTTTTAGGCTGCTTTCTCTCCCCAAGCTATTTTCTGCAAGAGAGAATACATTCTCTTTCAGAGATCTTAGTAGTATTAACTCTCAGAATCCATGGGCGCTCAATGATGGCATTACAGAGTCTCTGCAGGCAGACTTCCAAGTGGGCCAAAAAAGGGACAGCTCAATCCTTATCAGTGGGAAAATACTGAGACCTCTTTATACACAGAAATCAATCTCCTTTCTATGAAGTAGAATTTATATTCTTTTTTTTTTTGTTTAAGATTTTATGTATTTGACAGACAGATCACAAGTAGGCAGAGAGGCAGGCAGAGAGAGGGGGAGGCAGGCTCCCCCACTGAGCAGAGAGCTCGACGTGGGGCTCCATCCCAGGACCCTGGGATCATGACCTGAGCTGAAGGCAGAGGCTTCTCCCATCCAAGTACTAACCAGGCCTGACCCTGCTTAGCTTCCAAGATCAGACGAGATCGGGCACGTTCCAGGGTGGTATGGCCGTAGACCGAAGGCAGAGGCTTTAACCCATTGAGCCTCCCAGGCGCCCCTAGAATTTATATTCTTAAAAGAATAATTAGTATTAGGGACTTCAGTGTTTGGGTAACTTCATTCATGTCCTGACATTGCGAAAAGAAACGAGTGATGATGGTGAAAAGTGTTGTTTGGGTTGTCGTTAAGTCTCTATCAAGATGCTCTTAAGTCTGCACTGTAGTAATCTGCTAGCACCTTTTAAATGTAATTGGATTATGAACAGAGACCAGGAACATAAATGAGGAAACACCTGATGAACTTAAGGAGTCATTATTGTTAAAATCAACAAAACTTTATGTCCAAGTGCTGCATAATCAGAAAAATACAACATAAATAATAAATATAAAGCATCATCTTATCCTAGGAAAAACATGGGTTTTGGAAATAGCTCTCCATCTGTAACCTGCCTTATTTTTTCCTTCTGTATGGCCTTGGGGGAGTCCTTAAGATTTCTTAAATATTATTTCTTCATATAAAATGAGGAAAAAAAAAACACTTTATATGGAGTTGTATAAAAATGAAATAAGATTTGGTATAATAAATACATTGTATAACAAGTTGATCTTAAGTTTCTGATGTAAGCTAACAAAATTAATATTAAAAACATTTTCAAAACAAATGGCATCTCTCTTTGTAGCTTTCACACTAATTCTAAAAAACAAAGAAGTACTAAAATTATGTACACATCTACGGGTTAGAAAGAACATGGCAAATATTCCATTTAATAACTATTATTTTTTTTAAATAATCATTTTAGTAACTGGACTCTTATCTGTACTCCTTTAGTGTAAATACTATGGGTTTTTGTATACATGGACCTTGTTGAGTAAAAAATTAATACATGTATAAAAACACAGAGAGCAAAAATTACACAATCCTTAAAAACCCAATTTATTTGTGTAAATTTAAATATTAAAATGTATGTTGACTTAAAACTTTTCAGTCTGCCCTCTATTGTAATTGTGAATGTGCTTGTCCTGTTCAGATCCCAGCCTTCTAAATTTGGTAGATTCTAGCAAAGCACCTTTCCTGTGGTGCAGACACTAAATAATTCTTGCTGAAGAAACTAGGAAAAGAATGATTGACTAGATGCATGAGTGAATTTTTTAAGACTTAATTTTCAATGTACATAGGAATTTTGCTAGAGACTATTAAAATCAAGGATCAAAGGATAATTGTTCAAGGTATAGCTGTCTTGTTTCGAGGTTCAAATTTAGCAGGTTCAATAGTAGTGACCTTTGCATAGGTTTTAGTAGAGAAAAGAATGATAATATTGTTCATTTATAGTCCTTGGAAAAAATAAGCAGAAAACCTAAAATATTAGAAATGAATATCAAATGTGTTCCATTATCTAAACTGTATTATAAAATGTCTTTTGCAGCACTGTAGCCATTTTCACACATCTTAAAACAACACATCAGTGTCAATAGGCATCAGCATCTGTTCCCAGGCATTAGCCTGGGCAAAGGGACACTAATTGAATCGGTAGAGCTCTGTTGAATGATGGCAAGGCGGCTCCTGAGGAGTCCAATAGCTTTCCTTTAACTCAACATATAAATTGGTACCATATTGGTTTCTGCAGAGAATAGATTATACTCTCAGTTGGTTGTAAAATCTAAATTTGCTTATATATCCTGTTCTAGTTGCCAAATAAATACTGATTCTCTTGAGCATATGTTGTGTAATGGCCATGGGCTGAAAGGAGGATGCAGTACTGGAAAATTATTTTCCAGTTTTGTGTGATAGACTCTTCTTTGTTTATAAATGTGTCACTTTGTGTCTGAAAAGAATTAGCTCGAAAGAACATATAATGAAGAGATGTGTAAATATTATCTAGACAGCTACAGCTGTATGACTGTTTACTGAGTTATATCCCCACTCAAATATTAAAAACAGATCAGTGTTGTTTGCATTTAACCAGTTAGAGAAGGCAATAGACAGAAGTTTTAAAAGAGTTTAACTTAACTAGATAAGAATAAATTTTTAAAGTTTACTTTCATGAATTTTTAAATCATGAATTCCAACAAAACATGACAACCACTCTGCTCTTCCATTCACACTCATTTTCCTCAAGTGGTAATACATTATTTTAATAAATATATCAATGATTAGTTTGTGAACTTACAGGAAATGAAAGCTGTTTCTTTACATGATTCCTTATCTTCCATCTTCTACAAATTTTGAAATCTCCACTCTGTCCTAAGATAATGTGGGAAACATCATTAATCACAATTCATAGGATTTTTTCATTACTTACAGGTCTCACTTAAGCAAAAAATAAACATAGAATTAAGAAAGTGGCCCACATTTTATTCTAAACTTAATCTTACTTTCTAAATCACCATATGGGCAGTGAAATCATATCAGGCAGTATGTATGTTGATGAAGTAAATCAGCTTATGAAATAGGATGCATCATTTAAGTTGGAATGGAATCACATCTTTGAAGAGATATGGAGGAACTAAGAAAATACCTGTTTCTAAAATATGACTAAATTCTGATTAGCCACCAATAATGTGTCACTTTATAAATTCTTCTTCCTTTGGAACCGGTATTTGGAAACATAATGGAAACCCAGATTTTCTTCTGGGTTTCTTTCTTTAAAACTTAATCAACTATATTGAAGTACACTTGATATAAAATGCACTAAGTGCATAGTCCGTGAATTGTGATGAATACATACACTTGGATATCACTATTTCAAATAAGATACAAGCCATTTCCATGATCACCCCACCTCCCAAATTTTTCTGTATTCTTTCCCACTCAACCTTCCCCCAACTAGGCAACCACTGGTGTGAATTCATTCACTATAGATTAGTTTTGCCTTTCTAAATGCACATATACTTGGAAGCATACAACACATACTGTTTTATTTCTGAAATTCTTCTGTTCAGAAATGGGTTTTTTTAAGACTTTAATTAATTTGATAGGATTGTCATAACAAAGCACCACAAACAGGGTGGCCTGCACAGAAATTTATTGGCCCACAGTTCTGGAAGCCAGAAGTCCAAAATCAAGGTGTCTGGCATATTTGATTCCTTTTGAAAGCTGTGAAAGAGAACCTGTTCTATTCATCTCCCCTAGATTCTGGTAGCCTTAGGCATTCCTTGGCTTATAGATGATGTTCTCATTGTACTTCCACACTGTGTTCCCTTTGTGCATATCTGTCTTTGTGTCTAGATTTCCTTTGATTATAAGGCACAATCATATTGGATTAGGGTTTCCACTAATCACCTCACATTAACTTGATAACCTGCAAAGATCCTATTTCCAAATATACTGACATTCAGGTGCACTGGAAATGAACAGTTCAGCTTTTTCGAAATATAATTGGCATATAACATTGTTTAAATTCAAGGTTTAAAACAATGTCGATTTGATACACATATATTGAAATAAGATTGTTAATATGGCATTAACTAACACCACTATCATGTCATATGCTTATTTCTTCTTTTGTGGTGGGAACATTTAAGATGTAGGCTCTTAGAGGGGCGCCTGGGTGGCTCAGTGGGTTAGAGCTTCTGCCTTCAGCTCAGGTCATGGTCCTAGGGTCCTGGGATCAAACCCCGCATCAGGCTCCCTGCTTTGGAGCCTGCTTCCCCCCCTCTCTCTCTGCCTTCCTCTCTACCTACTTGTGATCTCTCTCCGTCAAATAAATAAATAAAATCTTAAAAAAAAAAAAAGAAAGAATGTAGTCTCTTAGCAACTTAATATTTATAATGCAATATTGTTATCTATAATTACTACACTGTCCACTAGATTTCCAGGACTCATTTATCTATGAGTTGTAAGTTTGTACCCTCATTCGACATCTCCCCAGTTCCTCAACCCCCACTCGGCCCCTGGTAACTACCATTTTATTTTCTGTTTCTTTGAGACAATTTCCCTAGGTACTCTATATTTTCAGATAAGAAAAAAAATGAAAGAAGAATTGGGGGAGGAAAGGAAACTTGGAATGAATCCTCCAGGCAACTCAGACTTGCAGCTTTGGAAGAATGATAGGTAAGAAGTAGAAGAGCACAAGGAAAAAATCAATCACTCAGGGCTTTATGCTATAAAAAGACTTGAGAGAGAGAATGGAGAGCACAATTCTTTTCTTTCCACACAAGTATGTCTGACTTTCAACAGCAGAATGTCTGGGGTGTTGGCATTGGTGAGATAAAAGAAACTTCTTAGAGGAAACCTCTACCTTCATAGACTCTAGGGTAGCTCATTCGCAGCCAAAAGCAAGGAAATGCAAGGATAAGATGAAAGATCGAAGAGCTCTCCTTGGCTACCGAAAAAAGCTGGAAGCAGAGACATAAAGTTGGCTGAGGTCTCCAAATATTTAAAAAATCAGATAGCTCATTTCCAAAACAGACACATTTTCAAAACCATCCTAGTGCTTCCATGTCTTCTCAAATAGCAAATTTTCAAACACAGTTCAAGAAACTGCAATGAACTGAATAATGATAATACTGTAACAAAAGACAGACTGAGATAACTGCACAGCATAGAATGAAAGACTATAAAACTCCCAAAAGATAACATAAGAGAAAAACTAAATGACCTCGGGAATGGTGATGCTTTTTTATGTACAACACCTAAGACATGATCTGTGAAAGAAATAATTGATAAGCTGGATATCATTAACATTAAAAACTTGAGCTTCACCAAGGACATCAAGAGAATGTGAAGACCAAGGACAATGTCAATGTCAAGAAAATGTGAAGACAAGCCAGGGACAAAGGAAAAATATTTACACAAGACACATCTGATAAAAGACTGTTATCCAAAATATACAAAATATTCTTAAAACACAATAATTTTAAAAACCCATACTTTAAAAATGAGCCAAAGACCTTGATAGATACCTCAACAAAGAAGATATACAGATGGCAAATAAAATATAAAAAGATACCCCACATCATAAGTCATCAAAGAAATGCAAATTAAAACAGTGAGATGCCAGTATACGCCTATTAGAATGACCAAAATAAAAAATAATAATAAAAATAAAAAGAATGACCAAAACCTGAAACACTGACATCATGTGCTGACAAGGCTATGGCACAACAGAAAGCCTCACATTGCTGCTGGGAATTATGGTGAAGCCACTTTGGAACACAGTTTGGAACTTTCTTATGAAGCTCAATATATTCTTACCATACAGTCCAGCAACCACACTCCATGGTAGTTACCCAAAGGAGCTGAAAACTTATGTCTATACAAGAGTCTGTACACATATGTGTAGAGCAGCTTTATTCAGAATTGCCAAGCAGTTGGCACCAAGCAGTTGGAACCAACCAGCCATCCTTTACTATGTAGATGGATAAATGGACTTTGGTACCTAAGAAAATGGGGTATTATTCAATGCTAAAAGGAAATAACTATTAAGCCATGAAAAGACATGGAAGAACATATATTAAGGCATATTTTTAAGTGAAAGAAGTCAACCAGAAAGAGCTCCATACTATATGATTCCAACTATATGATATTCAAGAAAAGGCAGAATTAGGGAGACAGTAAAAAGAAAAAAAAAAAGTTAGTGTTTGTCAAGGATGAACCAGGAGGAAATGAACAGGCAGAGTGCAGAGGACTTTTAGGACAGGGAAAGTAATCTGTATATATTGCAATGGTGGATATTTGCTATTATACGTTTGTCCAGATCCGTAGAATGTACAAAACCAGGAGTGTACCCTGATGTAAACTACAAACTTTGGGTGATTATTATGTGTCAAATTTGATGCGCTGATGGCAGCAAATATCCCACTCTGTCTGGAACGGTGATAATGGAGAAGACTGTTGTGGGAGCAGTTGGTATATAGGAAATCTCTGTACTTCCTTTTCATTTTTGTTGTAAACCTAAAACTAAACTAAGAAATAAAGCATTAGGGGCGCCTGGGTGGCTCAGTGGGTTACAGCCTCCCAGCTCAGGTCATGATCCCAGGGTCCTGGGATCAAGTCCTGCATCAGGCTCCCTGCTCAGCATGGGAGCTCCCCCCTCTCTCTCTCTCTGCCTGCCTCTCTGCCTACTTGTGATCTCTCTTTCTCTCTCTCTCTCTCTGTGTCAAATAAATAAATAAAATCTTTTAAAAATAAACAAAAGAAAGAAAGCATTAAAAAGAAATTTGTTAAGGGGCACCTGGATGGCTCAGTTGGTTAACCATCTGCCTTTGACTCAGGTCATGATCTCAGGGTCCTGGGCTATGTTGCGCTCCCTGCTCCACAGGAAGTCTGCTTTTCCCTCTCCTTCTGTCCCCCCCTCCCCCACCTGCTCCTGCTCATTCGCTCTCTGGCTCCCTAGCACTCTCTCTCAAATAAATAAATGTAAGATCTTAAGAAAAAAAGAAGTTTGTTAAACTTTTGAAAGGTAGGCTGCTTTCACCCTAACCCAGTTTATGACAGATAGGTCCTCTTATTTACTTTTCTCTTGCGTGGGACATCTATGGAACTCTTCATTCCATCAGAGACTTACTATTTTCTGGAATATAGTTACTGTAAATCTATACCCTCAGCATTTGATTTTTTTTTTAATTGATGTCCAGCTTATCCAGCTTACTTGATTGTTAGGGTACAAATAAGGTGGGGTTGGTTTTTAATTGTTTGTTTGTTTTGTGACTTTTAATATCCATACCAGGAGTACTATTTATAAACAGATTAAACACAGCAAAATTTTTTATATCTACCCACAGATGTATCATTTCTGTAAAGATTCAAGATTCCATCTGGTACAATTTTCCATCAACCTGAATAGACTATTCTTTATATTTTCTTATGGTAATGTTCTTATGCAGTTCTTATGGTAATGAAACTTTTCAGTTTGTCTGTCTCAAGATGTTTTTAATTTACTTTCATTTTTTAATGAATATATAAGTCCCCATCCAGGTTGACAGACTTTATTTTCTTGAAATTCTCGACATATATTTTTCATTGTCTTCCATTTTGCTTTATTTCCAACGTAAAATCAGTGAGGAGTCAGCCATTATTTTTTATTTTGTTCACTTTATCTTCTTGTAATGTGTCTTATTTCTGTGCTCCTTTTAAGATTATTATTTTTTCCTTTGGTTATCTGTAATTTGATTAAGATGTGTCTTGATATAGTTTTCCTTGTTTTGAGCTTGGATTTATGCGTTGCTTTTTATTACAAATGGGAAAAGTGTCTGCTTTTATGTCTACTTTATAGCCTTCTTCTGATACCCCAATTATGTGCTTCATACTATTTTTGACTATTTAATATTTTTCCACAGGTCATTGAGTTTTTGTTTACTTTCTCCTCCTTCTTCCCCTCTCCCCGCAGTGTTTTGGTATGGTTAGTATCTATTGCCCTGTTTCTACCTGTAGGACTACTGAAGTTCTTTCTTTGGCTAACTCTCTTCTTTCTGGTATTCTTCCTCATAAATTCAAGCCACTGGAGACTCTCTGCAATCCGCTCATCCTCTTCAGCTGTTCATGTGTCACCTTGTTTTCCCTCCTTGTGCTCTGCTTTGAAAGTGTCTCCAGGAGCAATGATAGCATTCATTCTTTTTTTTTTTTTTTTCGCTTTTCTCAAGGATCACAATTCTGTGCTTCTTTCTTTTCCAATATGTGAAAACTATAGTTTTATACAGATTTTTTACTTTTTGTTGCTGCTTATTGTAGAAAGGCTAGTTTAGTACCAGTTATTCCATCATAAACAGGAGAGTAAGACTATTTCATTTGTTGAGCATGACAGTTCTTATTCATTACAACCACATTGAATATGATATAAAATAGGCATAAAATAAATCAAAACTATAAGAATATGTTTTATTTAGAAAACTAGGCACTTTATTTCTAGAATAATTCCATATTTTATATTTTCATCTTTTAAAGATTGATTTTCTCTAGCTATTTTTCTTGGCATTAAAACCACGTGTAATTTATGAGAACTTTGATTGCATATGTATTAGTATTTTAATTTTTGATGATTAATTTCAAGAACAAATACTTCAGATTAAACTGGAAAATGAAACTATCAAGATTTTTTTAAATTATATTTGGATTAAATTTAAATACATTAAGATTTTAAAAGAAAAGATGGAATTATAGCATCTTTTGGGACTCACTGTCAAGACTTTTGACGACTACTTTTCATAAATTATCTTTTAAAAACCAATTTTATGTCAAATAAAATATTCTAATATTTTAGGAGCTCAGAGCATTTGTGGTAAACTTTTAGCCTTTTTATTTTTGAGAATAAGAGTATTTATTTGCAGTTAAGTTGTGAAAGTTGTACTATGTTCAAAATCGTTTGTAAAGATGAGTAAAATTTAATGGACAATTATTTACTTTCAAATACCATGCCACAAAGTTAACAGTAACAAATATTGTCTTTTATTGTTTCTACTCAGTAAATTGAAATACTTGCAAATCCTCAAATATATCTTTAATCTTTTAAATGTATGAGATGTATTTCAAGGTTTGGGGCAAGTTTCTTAACTCCTTCCCTCCAGTCTCCGCTGAAGGTCACATTTTTTGTGCATTCATTGAGTACCCTGGACATATCTCAAAAATAGCACGTAATTTACAGAATTATAATAATCTGGTGGCTTATTTGTTTCCCCCCATTTGATTTTAAATCCCATGAGGCCAGGAATGGTATATTTTTCATCCTAGTGTCAATATAGCCTGCAATACAGAGTAGATATTTTATACTTGTTTGTTAAGTAAACAAATGAGTAAATTGTTTCTGTATTGCAGTTTGCATAAAAAGGATTATTCCAGTAGGAATATGAACATTAGTGAAATGATTAGATGCTAACACTGCATTTTGTATCTTTTCTTACAGGCTCTTAAATCTGATCTACAATGGAAAAATTTCTTTTTTATCTGTTTTTCATTGGCATAGCAGTGAGAGCTCAGATCTGTCCAAAGCGTTGTGTCTGTCAGATTTTGTCTCCTAATCTCGCAACCCTTTGTGCCAAGAAAGGGCTTTTATTTGTTCCACCAAACATTGACAGAAGAACTGTGGAACTGCGGTTGGCAGACAATTTTGTTACAAATATTAAAAGGAAAGATTTTGCCAATATGACCAGCTTGGTGGACCTGACTCTATCCAGGAATACAATAAGTTTTATTACACCTCATGCTTTTGCCGACTTACGAAATTTGAGGGCATTGCATTTGAATAGCAACAGATTGACTAAAATTACAAATGATATGTTCAGTGGGCTTTCCAATCTCCATCATTTGATACTGAACAACAATCAACTGACTTTAATTTCTTCTACAGCATTTGACGATGTCTTTGCCCTTGAGGAGCTGGATCTGTCCTACAATAATTTAGAAACAATTCCTTGGGATGCTGTTGAGAAGATGGTTAGCCTGCACACCCTTAGTTTGGATCACAATATGATTGATAACATTCCTAAGGGGACTTTCTCCCACTTGCACAAGATGACTCGGCTAGATGTAACATCAAATAAATTGCAGAAGCTACCACCTGACCCTCTCTTTCAGCGAGCTCAGGTACTAGCAACCTCAGGAATAATCAGCCCATCAACTTTTGCATTAAGTTTTGGTGGAAACCCTTTGCATTGCAATTGTGAATTGTTGTGGTTGCGGCGTCTGTCCAGAGAAGATGACCTAGAGACTTGTGCTTCTCCAGCACTTTTAACTGGTCGCTATTTTTGGTCAATTCCTGAGGAAGAGTTTTTATGTGAGCCTCCTCTCATTACTCGTCATACACATGAGATGAGAGTCCTGGAAGGTCAAAGGGCAACCTTGAGGTGCAAAGCCAGGGGGGACCCTGAACCTGCAATTCACTGGATTTCTCCTGAAGGGAAGCTGATTTCAAATGCAACAAGATCTCTGGTGTATGATAATGGAACACTTGATATTCTTATAACAACTGTAAAGGATACAGGTGCTTTTACCTGCATTGCTTCTAATCCTGCTGGGGAAGCAACACAAACAGTGGACCTTCATATAATTAAGCTCCCTCACTTACTAAACAGTACAAATCATATCCATGAGCCTGATCCGGGTTCTTCAGATATCTCAACTTCTACTAAGTCAGGTTCTAATGCAAGCAGTAGTAATGGTGATACTAAAATGAGTCAAGATAAAATTGTAGTAGCAGAAGCGACATCATCTACCGCACTACTTAAATTTAATTTTCAAAGGAATATTCCCGGAATACGTATGTTCCAAATCCAGTACAATGGTACTTATGATGACACCCTTGTTTACAGGTAAGAAAAATTAACCAAATTTTTATACTTACTATGCATCTTACTGTAGGGCTTGTTATCGTACTACTGACTTGTTTTGTTTTGTTTTGTTTTAATTGACAGTGCTACTCTGTGTTGTAATTATAGCACTCCATTTTTTTAAAGTGTGTAATGTAAGGTTTGTGAAAGGAGATTACCTGTGGGGAAATACTTTGAATGGTGTTATTCTTAGAGAGTTCAAATTTATATTTAATATTATGCTTACTTACTTTTTTCCCCTCATCTAAGAGATGTGACTATCAGAGAACAAGATTGATTTATTTTAAAATTCAAAAACATACCAGAACTTACACATCCACATGAGTGTTCTTTCCTTCAAGGAAGTCACGTTGGGAGGCTATTCCATTATCCCAATGATGCTGGCATTGCTCAAAGCACTTTTGGAATTATCTTTAGAACCTTCGTCATACTATTTTGAATATCCTCAGTGGTGGCAAATCTTCGTCTTTTGAGGGTGAATTTGAATTTTGGAAACAAGCAAAAGCCATTTGGAGCCAAGTCTTGTGAATAAGGTGGGTGATCAAGATGGGTATTGCCATTTTTGGTCAAAAAGTAGGATGTAACTATAAAATAATGAGACTGATTTTTTTTGAGTAATTGAGTTATGTGCATGTGTATTGTTTCATAGACACTGGTTCTTAAGACAGTTCCAAATAGAAAGTTTATAAATATTTTGAGCAGTGAAAGTATCACTGGAGTTAAGTACGTAATCTCCTCATAAGGAATCCGATGGAGAATTTGTGTCTGACTATAGGTTTTCTGGTATGTTTTTCTGAAGTTCAGCCTCATTGATTTATAGTCACATCTTGTCCAATTTTCAGTTGGAAATATACATTTTTACCTCTCCATATAATTTCACTCATGATAGACTATTATTAGTCCTAAGAAATGATATAAAATTGTGGTTTTGAAATATACATATATATATTTTTTTTTGTCTTGAAGCTTTTTGAAATAAGATCAACTCAATTCTTATATACCCAGATGAATTCTTGAAGATAATTTGATCTTCATTCATGTATGGAGATGAGAGAACTTTTTTAAAATGAGCATGGGCTGGTAGAAAAAAACAAAACTGGCCCAGCTAGCCATATGATCGATCCTGGGCAAAGTTCTACATGGCTGAGTTTTAATTTCCTCATCTTTAAAAGCAAGAGATTAAAGTAAATGGTTTCTAATATCCCTCTCATCCCTAAATGTATGATCATATAGACTCTGAAGCATGCATATTAACATAAAGTAGTTTGTCCTTCTCATACTCAGTTCTTTACCTGGGTTACCCAGTATTTAACCCATTGTCAAAGAAGAGTGGTACCCCTCCCCCTCACCTTCCTGTAGCTTCTATCATTGTGTGTGTGTATATATATCTGTATATATGTATAGCCATAGGCCAGTTTCTACATTCCAAATTCTAAAATCCTAATCCTTCCATGACAAGAAAATTCTATGTGACCTTCAGAAAATTGCTTAAATTTCCTGACTTCAGTGTTTGTCATGAATAAAATAGTAATGCCACCCTCATATAGTCATTGTAAGGATAAAAATTATAGTGTTCCAGAAAAAAAAATTACAGTGTATATAAAGTGCTTAGTAATGCCTGGTACTTATCACACACTCACTAAATGTTAGTGATTTTAATCACAAATCACAAATACATACTCTGACCTAAAACTTTCCTGGTTCATTTAGAACACATTGTTTAGGTTGTAGAATAGATTAGCATTGCCAAGTTTTCAAATGTCCTAAAAAATTCCTTTCAAGGAAAATACAGTTTCAAGCCTTTTTTTCTACGTGAAATCTTAGTTTAGGTCATATTTGGTTGCTATGGAAAAAAAGGTAGTGGAAGAAAGCACCCACAGAAGAGTTTTGTGATACAATGGATTCAGAGGTATCTGTAAACTTTTATCAAACTTTAGCAACTGTTCTAAAGATAATTTCATCAGCCCATAATGGGTGGGATGAGGGATTTAGGCTCTGATCAACAGCCTTGCCCTGTTCATATTTTTAGGATAATATTTCTCATACATTCCCATCAACCTCATTTTTAGATAAAAACATGCTAGGAACCAAGTGTTGACGGCATTAAGAGTAGACTAAGATCTGTAAATAAAGTACTGTAATCTTAGTAATTATCGCAGTTACAAAAGATAGGTTTACTGGGTACCATTCCATAGCATCTTATAACTGATTTGGAAAATAAAAACTCTGATGCATTTCCATTCTGGTTTCTGATGTGATTGTCAGTGTTTTCCCTTTCTTCAAATTGGGTTTTAGTCACAGAGGTGTTGTAAGTGCTAAATGGATTTGTTTAGTAGTCAGATAATGTCACAGTCACACCTTTCAAAAGCAATTTGTCATAAATGATTTTTTAGCAGGGGCTTTTATTAGGAGTTCTGCTTTGCCAAGCAATGTAATTAGTAAGCTTGTCAAGGCATGGTGCAGGCACCATTAATACAATGTAGAATACAATAATGACTTTGAACTGTTTTACCTAGGCAAATATAAGATTAGATCATTTTTCCCAAATTTCATGTCTGTTATAAATGTGCTTATCTTAATAAGTACTAAAATGAAACAGGACTGAAGTCATAATGGCTCTGTGTGTCTATATGTTTTGTTTTTAATATTAACACAAATTCCATTGTCCCTCAGAATGATACCTCCTACGAGCAAAACTTTTCTTGTCAATAACCTGGCTGCTGGAACTATGTATGACTTGTGTGTCTTGGCAATATATGATGATGGCATCACTTCCCTCACTGCCACAAGAGTCGTGGGTTGCATCCAGTTTACGACGGAACAGGATTACGTGCGATGCCATTTCATGCAGTCCCAGTTTTTGGGAGGCACCATGATTATTATTATTGGTGGAATAATTGTAGCATCCGTGCTGGTTTTCATCATCATCCTCATGATCCGGTATAAGGTTTGTAACAATAACGGGCAACACAAGGTCACCAAGGTCAGCAATGTCTACTCTCAAACTAATGGGGCTCAGATACAAGGCTGCAGTGTCACGCTGCCCCAGTCCATGTCCAAACAAGCTGTGGGACATGAAGAGAATGCCCAGTGTTGTAAAGTTGCCAGTGACAATGTGATACAGTCTTCAGAAACTTGTTCAAGTCAGGACTCCTCTACCACTACCTCTGCTTTGCCTCCTACCTGGACTTCAAGTGCTTCTGTGTCCCAAAAGCAGAAAAGAAAGACTGGCACAAAGCCAAGTGCCGAACCACAGAATGAAGCTGTCACAAATGTTGAGTCCCAAAACACTAACAGGAACAACTCAACTGCATTGCAGTTAGCTAGTCGACCTCCTGATTCTGTCACAGAGGGGCCCTCATCTAAAAGAGCACATTCAGAGCCAAGTAAGTTTCTCACTTTGCCTGCTGAGAGATCCAGAGCGAGGCACAGGTACTCCCTGAATGGAGAATTAAAGGAATACTATTGTTATAGTAACTCACTGAACACGTGTGGACTGTTTTCTAAAAGAAGCATGTCTATGAATGCGATGCTAATTCAGTCCAACGGTTCTGACGGGCATAGTGGAAAATCAACTCTCTCAGATACTGAGTGGATATTGGAAAGCACTGTGTAACCTATTATTTCTTTTTAATGAAGAAATTATTTTGAAAACTCATATAGGAAGTTGGAATTTGAAATTCCAGTTTTGTTTCTCTGATACAAGCCTCATAGAGCCAAGGTGTATAAACCTCCTAGGTACAGTTTAATATATGAAGGTAACATAGACAGGATGGTTTAGGGATAAAAGCATGACAGAGCAGTGCCTTCCCCTGCCCTAGGACTGGCTTCCAGGTTCTACAATAGCAGAACACAAAATAAAGGTTGTCACCAGAAACGGAATTCTTCCTAAATAGTGATATTTCCTCCAGTCTTACAAAGGACCACCCAGGCTGATTAGCATTTTTCAGTGAGTAGACTGTATATATTCTTTCAAGGATGGTGGCATTTGTTTTTAGGCAGATATTAAAAAGAATGACTCCGTGTTATTATGGTGTTTAAAATAAAATATTCAAGTATACCCAGACAGTGTTAAAATAGGTACCTTCTAAACAACATTCTTGGTTCAGGTGCCTTAATGGATTTATGGTATTTCTCATCCATGACAAAGCTTTTTTGGTGGGGAGCAAAAGGAAATTCAAGGGATTTTGCATTTATCAAGAAAATCCAGTTCAGTTTTGTTTTTGTTTGTTTGTTTGTTTTTTTATCCAGTTCAGTTTTAAGTCACAGGCCAGATTCTACATGCTGCTACCCTGGGCACAGGAATGTGTTTTCATTCATTCGGTACACATTTGCAGAATGAATGAGTTTTATATTTTTCTTTAAGCAAGTTAAAAAGGGAGACAAAAATACAAGTCTCCCTTTATTAAAGGAATGTTTATTTTTATCACTAAGTGAGATTTAAAAAATACTTCTAATGGAATTCTTAATACATTTATAAGCAATAGAAAGTCATTGCTCATTAACCAGATATTGGTTTCGTTTTTCCCTTCTGCCTGTAATTCTCAGTGGGAATGTTTCTTTCTTAGAGTAAATGCATTTATTTTTAACCAAAACCTGTGATGAAATTTAATTAGAAATCATTCAGCTTAGGGGGAATCTATCATTAAACAAAATCTTAAATTTATTCAGACAATGATATTTCTCCTTGATATATGGCATTCCTGGATATTCATTAAAATCAAGGTCTATAGATAAATGTTCCTATCTACTCATTGAAAATCTTACATTATATTGCAACTTGATGGTGTTTTACTAAAGATTGGTCAATGAGGTTAACCTTCAGACATTCTTTGATGTTTGGGGTGGGAGGCTGAAAATAAGGCTCACATGAGAATCTTGCACAAAAAATTTTAGCCATAATATAAGAAGATTTGTATTTTACTTATACAACATGCTCCATGGGAGTAAGTAAAACACAGAGTAAGTTCATTATCTTTTAC
Organism: Mustela erminea; assembly: GCF_009829155.1. Lineage (NCBI taxonomy): Eukaryota > Metazoa > Chordata > Mammalia > Carnivora > Mustelidae > Mustela > Mustela erminea. Next base: position 91,388,314 of record NC_045618.1, read on the forward strand.
AGATCTCTTGGAGATATTAAAACACAGATAAGGAATAGTAGTCGTTAGTGTAATTTTCTTCTACTAGAGGCATATGTTAAAATTTCAGTTAATTTTAGCTTGACACAGGCACATCTTATACATGACTTATCATGATGACATTCAGAAACAGGTAAAATTAAAGCAGTCAGAGATTATCTTCCATGCCAATCTTGAAAAAAATTATCTAATGGGCTAGTATTATCGTAGGTGTTTCATAAACACCTCCTCTGTCCTCGTTCTCTTTCTAAAGATTTCCTTTCACATTTTGAAAATCGAATCAGCTTTTGTGGGTCAAGTGTATAGTTCTTTTGAGGAATAAATGAGATTATGTGTGTAGTCGTGTTTTGTAAAATCAAAAGCATTACACAGAGTGAAGTGTATCTTCAATACTATTTCTGTAATAATGTTCTAATCCCAATTTAACATTTCTAATTAACATCATTACTTAATTCTTCAAAAGGTGCTGCTTGACAAAAACATATTGGTTCTCCCTTTCCTAGTTTTTACATATATGGTATTAAAGAGCCCCCAATACACACACACACACACACACACACACACACATATATACATATACATATACATATATATACACATATATATGTGTGTGTGTGTATATATATACACATGCGCACACGCGCTTTTGAGACTTAAGCAAGTGAATCTCCAAGGAAGAAATCTCTGGCATTATGAAGATTGTGGACAAGGAGGCTCTGAAATCATGCAGTAAGGCCACAGTTTAGCATATCTGTTCCAAGCTACTGACTAGCTTATTTTATATTTTCCAGTTGCCTGTATTTTTAAAAATCAATTTTCTGCTTATGTTTCAAATGAAACTTTAATTCCATATCTTTTATTTCTTATAAACATTTAGAACTTTATAATATCTTACCATGTGAAATTTATTGTTTGATTAAAGTCATTGAAACCATTTAAATTTTTATTAGTTTTACAAGACTGTTTTCAGGATATATTAACCAAATGCATGAACACTTGTTTTTAGAAATGATAAGAAGGCTCATGTTTCTGTTTTTCTAAAAAGTTTATATTTTGAGAGATCAACAAAAGTTGGCCTATCAAGAGGGTCAAATGTTTTTGTTTTTGTTTACAAGTATATGAAAAACTTTTTGCTCAGGGCAGTTTCAGTGTGAAGTGACTGAAAAATAAATCTATGGGACAGTTGGGGGTTATTAAGCATACCTGGTATACTTTCCGAAACACAGTAGTTATTTGAATGAATGAGTGAATGGATAGATAAATAAATAAATGCATGGGGCCAGTGAGGAAGGTGCAGTAATAAGAACTTTGATTATATGCACAATATTGATTTGTGATGTAGGTATTTTATTACTATAAGCAAGAAATTCTGTGTCTCATTGTTTTTCTTTCTGTTATTTCTTACACCTCTCATTTAACCAACTGTGTGTATGTGATCCAAAGCATGTGATTTGCTGTTGCTGATTATGTAAAAGGTATATATATTGTTTTTTATTTCCATGTCCTAAATTATTTTTCTTTTATTTTTAGCCATTCTACACAATAGTTTCTGGTTGTTCAATATGACAACTAACAAGCAATATATTTACAGATATTTGCTTCAAACATTTTTTTTTTAATTATATGTCTTCCTGTGTTGTTTTTGTTTCTTTTGGATAAATAGCCCCCAATTTGGAAATGTCCAACTATTATTAAAGTAGGTCTTTTTTTATTTAATATATGTAATATTTGAGCATCGTAAAGTGTTGATGAAGCATCCAGTGCTGCCTTAGAATCCTAAGAGGAAACAAAGTTTGGTTTGATGGATACTATTTATTTTTATGCTACAAATAGACCGAAACAGCAGTATATTAAATAAATAAATTAACTATGTAATACCCTCACTGGAACCAATTTATTTCCTAAATATTTTTTAGGATCATTAAATGTAGTTAGTTAGGTTGAGGCCACAATAAGCTAATTTAGCTTTCAGACAGTTGACTTTAGCTGTAGATATATTTTACTAAAAAGTTTTTAGAATAGAAGTTGTAGAACTATTGTAAACCACTTACAGACATAACAAGTCTATTTGAATGATACATACTTTCCCACAAGAAGTTGAGAAATTAAAAGAAAAATGTATTCCATTTATCTACAGAAATCTCTTTTTATCTTTTCTTGAGAAGTACTTTCTCCTTCATTTTAAAGTACTCACAAAGTACTTACTTCCAAACTAAATTCTATTTTATTTGCTCACATTACTGAAAGGAAACTAAATATTTCATTTAGAAAGGTAAAAAACTAGAGCAGTTATCACAAGATCTACAACAATTGCCTCTTAGTTCTGAATTTTTCCTATTTTTCCCCATTATTCACAATGAGAAGCTTAACAACAATCATTCAAATGCCAATAGTTTATTAAAAATTAAAAAGTACAGAAAGCATAAAGCATCTCATTGAACATAGAATTACAAAGGCAAATGGGGGCATTTTTCAAGGACTGCAGATCTGAACCCACTTTCTTATTGGTATGACAAAATTCCGTTTCTATTTTATGATGCTAAGAAAACAATGTTCTTTGATATTATGCAGAATGAAGACTATCTATTCTCTTTTTCTTGCTCAGTCATCCCTCGTGTTTCACGAAGCGTTCAGACTTTCTTCTTTAATAGTGAATGTGGATGCTTCTGTCTGTAAGTCTTTGTGGTGCTTGGGGAAAGGACCTCAGCACAGAGGTGGGCTGGATAAGAAAAGGATATTTTTCTTATCCTCCATAGTTGATGATGTTAATCATCATCGTTATATAGTCATTATTATTATTTACATTATAACGGTTGTGAATGAAGCATTTTGGGGGAGTCAAATTTAAGGATAAGAAATATCTTATTTTCAAAATTTCATAGAAAAAAGAGAAAGTAACCAAAAGGAATGACTGGGATTTTGTAATAGTTTCAGAGCTCAGTCTTTTCAGATTGTTGAGTCCTTTTCTCCCACACTAGATAAATGTATGCTGGGACTATATATACACTTACTTTTTTCAGATTTGGGGGGTTTTGTTTGTTTTCTTTCAGAAACAAATTAATCATTCTTATAGCAGTACAGAGGATCACTTAATATAGAAAGAACTGTAAAAGTATTACTGTGACTGAGTCTTCCTAAAAATGTGGTATTGTCTGAAGTGTGGGACACAGAAGGTAGCAATTTCTACCTAGGAGTCTATTTAAGTATGAACTTTCCTTGTTAAATAAGGGTAATGTATTTGCAATTTTATCAAATACTACAAGCAGTCAGTATAATAAATAGTGTACCATTGTCTTCTGATTTTGTCAGCTATTTCTCAAAGTCAAAATTTAAGATAGAAAGTTACCATTGGTAAAATATATACATGGTATATACTTATGTATCTATATATGCAATATATAGATACACTAATAGGTATGCTTATCAGATTAATCAGTTAAAATCAGAATTTTGTGTCCTGCAACATAGATTGTAATTGATAGAGCAAAGTTATATTTATATGGGCTAACAACCAGAGAACTTCTCCCAGAATAACTATACAAGCAATACCTCTTAGTTGTATAAGATTACAACAGGAAATAAACTCTCTAGAAGAAATTTATTTTTCTGAACTTCCTGATGATAATGATCTCTACACCTTGTCTAATTTCATTCACTCTTTTCAAATTCACTCATTTTCAAATATGTCCATGAATTTTAAAAATTAAAATTTTTTACTAGGCTTGTAGAAGTATCAATGTTTATGCCATTTCACCTGAGAAAGCAAAATTGACATAAAATTAGGTGACAAATCCATATATATAGACTTTGAGAGTCATTCCTCTCAGTAGACTGAATAGTTTTTCTACTAACTAAACTGCTGGCATTCTGTTTTTTTACAATAAAAGTGCCATGGGGTGAAAGCGTTGGGAAAAAAATTAATTTTTTTTTTCAAATACATTCCGGGAAAGTCATAAAGTCCCTTTCATTTTGTGTTTGGAAGTCGATGTACATTTGATCTTGCCTGAAACAGGAACTAGATAGATATTGTGATTCTGCTCAGAGTATGTCCAATAAATTATTCAAGTAGCATGAAGGGCTTATGAAATATCTTGTGTTGGCTCTACCATAATGTAGTTTCCTAAACATTTTTTTCTGTATATTGTGAACATGTCTTATTATTGCTTTCATGTAAAACCTAATCTCCAGAGGCCATTAGAAGTTTCTATGAATATTTGTCCTGGAAGCTCTATAAAAAAAGTATTTTGTTCTCATCACACTTACCTGTGAACCCTGAGAATAATTTTTTCCCAACATTTTTTCTTATCATTGTGTTACTTCTTAATGAATACTTGAAAATTTCAAGCAAATACTAGCAGTATTTGCTTGAAAAGTGGACATATTGGAAAAATAGAATGTGTGCTATGCAGGGCTAGGTAATGGTATGAAACATTCATAGCCAACTGGAACATATATATGGACATTTAAATGGCAGAATGGTTGCATATAGAACATTAGTGTTTTATGTGAGGATACTGGGTACTTCATAAAACTTGATATTATTTTGGGGGTTACTGAATAATGATTTTTGTAAATGATTATTTAATACTCTGTGTGTTGAACATAGTGAAGCCATGTTTCCTGTTTTGGTTTCTCTTTTCCTTGGTGTATCTTTCCATATTAATCATATACAGCTCTGTTGTTGAAATGTTAACTTTGAGTAGGGAAAAATGAGTAGAAGCCTGATTCACTTCTTGAACACTTTGAAGAAGAGTACATTCCATAGTAATTACTCACTTCAGCAACTAGAACAATATTTTTAAAATTCTACTTTTATAGTATTATGTATCAGGAAGTAGCCATAGACAACTACAGAGTATTTACAAAAGTCAATTGCAATTTGCCCAAGAACAGGTAAGTAAAAATCAATAAATAAACAAATAAATAAAAGGTCTAGATAATATCTAGATTATCTAGATTATCTAGATAGAAGTCTAGATAATTCTCTGTTAAGACAAATCTTATCAAGATTTCAGTGAGAAGTGTTTTAGGGTCTATTTCTTAAAAATGGAATTTGTGTATTTGCTTATGACACTGAAAATTTTATTCCCAGATGCTTTGCTGACTAATGTTGACCAGATTGTCCAGGAAACACAGGTGAGATTTTTGTTACCTGTCTCATAATACAGCATTAAGTGGGTATATTCTTTTAAAAATAATTTTTTTTTAATTTTCTTGCAAGCTTATGTAACTTCTTGAATCTTCCCATTAAAACTTACTCAGTACTCAGTGGTACAAACTAAAGTTCCTTTTGGTTAAATGAATTTCCAGTTGCTAAATTTAGACATATTTCTGGTTAACTGAACATTTCTGATCCATACTGTAAGAATACAGGGAATACTAATGTGACGTTGGAGTCAGTCTTCTATTCATGCATGATAATAATGTGCGTTTTTTACAAATATTTCCCAGTGTGAAGAAAGTAGCTTGATAAGAATGTATTCATTCCTATCCCTGACCTCTACATCCTAATAGGAGCTGAAATGATACATTATGCCTCCCTGAAAGTGGATGAACAGAAGTGTGTCAGTATTATCCAAAATGAATGAAGCCACTATAAAATGGAGCAAAAGACTACATTTGAAATATTCATGGTATTCCTTTTGTCAGCAACTGATTACTCTTCTCCTTTTTTTTTTTTTTTTTTCCTTTTTGGAAGTTTCAAATGAGTATTTGATTCCTGCATTTTAATTGGATCAGAAAGTGTGTTTCTAGAGCAGAATAGCACTTTAGCAATCTGTTCAAACAGCTGGAAGCATCAGCCATTTGCTCAAGGTTTGGCACAGAAAAAATATTCTGCTTTTAAAAGTTCTAAAAAAGGCCACTGATTTAATTTTTTAGGGGTAAAAGTAGGGTTGTTTTTTTTTTTTTTTAAATATATTTTGTATTTAAAAGATAATAACTTTGACAATCATTCAGCGTTTCCCCTAATGAATTCCACTCCCAAATTAATCACCATAGTTTTCATGCATCATGTCTCTGAGTTCAGGATCCCAATCCCATGTTGCAAAAAATGAACAGATGGCTCACTAGAAACAATCAGTAGCCCAGTGTCTGGCATACACTTTGTGTTCTGTTTTTGTGTACCGAACTGACCTGCGTGAAGGTGCATTGTTTCATCATCACCCAGTGTGTCCCTTTCTCGCTCTGAACCTCTCTTTCTCTCCTGGCCTCTCTCTTTGCCTTTGATTTCTGAAAATTCATTTATCCTGTAACTTTGGACATCTAGCTGTTCTGAAAGAGAGTATCTTTAGAAAGGAATTAGAAAGTAAATGATTGATCTATCAGAGGCACTGTCCAGAATGGTGCTAAATGTTTTATCAAGATTTGGAAGCAGGAAAGTCAATCTAAGTCATTTTTCAACTATCAATTCAAGTATCATGAAACCTCAGTGTGACTATTCTTGGTACTTGGCAAATGATTTCTGCCTTAGCAGACCTATCATTTCTACCCCTCTCAATACAACCAGTGAAGCCCCTTGGAAGAGACTGACCATCGTGCTTGTCTTCTTGTGCCCTTCCCATGGTCAGCAGTTCTTCACCAGGTGTGAGGGGAGTGAGGTGGAGCTTGTGCTTCCAGCTTCCCAGCTCCTTCTTAGGGGGGAGGAAGGGATATAAATTTTTATTTTAAGTTTTTATTTCCACAGGTTGGTAACAAATGTGGCTTCCTAACCAAGGGCAAATATGTTTTCCAAAATTTCGGATGCTGCCCATTGCATTAAATTTAAATTAAAAAAACCTGGGGTGCCGAGGAAGCTCGGTCAGCCAAGCATCCAGCTCTTGGTTTTGTCTCTGGTCATGATCTCTGGGTCCTTAGATTAAGCCCTGTCTTGGGATCTACACTCGGTGGGGAATCTGTTTGTCTCTCTCCCTCCCCCTCTGGTTTTCCCCTGGCTCACTCCTTCTCTCCCTCTTTCTCTCTCTCTCTTTCTCTCTCAAATAAATAAATAAAATATTCTTTCAAAAGTAAGCAAAAAACAAACAAAAAACACCTTACAACACATTTTTGTTTTTAACATAACAAAATATTTCCATGGCAACCTTACTAAATTAATTATACCACAGTCCCTCACATAGAATCAAATTCTAGTAAGAAGGTATACAGAAGACAGAAAGGTTTCATCCAGTTAGTGGTGTAGGTATTCCTCATACTGAGGTATCTGCTAAGATCATTTTTTTCCCTAAGGGTGAAGAATTAATACATTTATTTCATTTCCATTAGTCAGAATATGTCCTATGCCAATTTTTTTCCTTAGGACCTTTCCTGCATGTGTATAGAAATAGAATGAACTTAAAATATTTAATATATCACATATGATCCTTTTATAATAAAATCTTAAAATCCTAATCACACTCAGATGAATTGAGAACAAAGAAGAAACATTAATAATAATAACTGGTGGTAATTATGTGTAAACTGGCACTTATATGTGTTAACCTTATGTTTGAAAAGATTGTTAAATCTGTAAAACAATTCATATGCCATGCTTAGAAATTAAAAATAGGAACAAATGACTAGCTGCATTTTTTTATTTACTTAGAAAAATGAAGGGTGGCAGAGGAAGAGGGGGAGAGAATCTCAAGCAAACTCCCCGCTGAGTGCAGGGTCCAATGGGGGACTCAATCATGATCTGATCCGAAATCAAGAGTCCCACACTTAACTGACTTAACACACTTAACCCAGCTTCCCCTACCTAGTTGCATTTACACTGAAAATTTCTTAAGTACACTTTCTTGAAAAGTATTTGCTACATTCAGACCAACAAAATATGTGTACTGTGTGTGTGTGTGTGTGTGTGTGTATAAGTATGCACAAGAAATATCCCTTAATCTACAATTGCTTGCACTAGCCTTTAAGAAAATAGCTTCCTGATTCTAATGGATTTGACTTCCGGTTATTCTGCATAGTATCAATTAAGGTATTTAAGAAATTTAAAATTTGTCATAAAATCCCTCTACAGGTGCAATAACTATGAAAAGAGACAATTTTTTAAGAGAAACTATTAAGGTATAAATGAATAAAAAGTAATGCTGATTATAAAGAAAGAGCAACATTTAACATAGGGTTAGGAAAAAATATGAAATAAGAGCTAAACAGCAAAGCAAATGTGTATGTATGGTCCAGATATATTTCCAATGTTATTTCCCAGTAAAAATTAATACTATAAAGTATTTGGTTCTATAGCTTTGTTTTTTGCTATGATATTACCTTTAAGTGAAATTTTAAAAAATAAGAGTGATAGAATAGGCACATATACACATATGGAGATAACTTTTAACTATTTTTATAATAATTAAACCCATTTTTGACATTTGCTTGAACATTACAGTAAATCAGTAAAACCTAGAACCATGGTATCAGGAATGACTTTTAGAAATCATTTCCTTCTTTTTTTAGATATCCTAAATAATATAAGAATCGTTTAGAGTTCTTAACTGCATTCAGAGTAAAGACAGTAACAGCATTTTCTCACCATTCATTCAACATCAGGACATTTTTCCTTCTTTTAATATTGGATAGTTTAATTTCCTTTTTTCTTTGTAGTACTGTTAATAAAACTATCTGTCCCCAATATTTGCATACCTTTCACTGTTAAATAAGGACCATTATCAAAACATCCTGAGCCTATCTCAAATTCATTGTAACATTTTAGATAATTGTTATAGTCTGTTTTTTTTCCTTTGTGATTCTCTTGTAATTTGTGTTCATGTTTAGATCTTTATGAAATCATTGTGAGAGTTGTCTATTGATTAGTGAAGTAAAAAGTGTTATTTTGAATATCATATACAACTTCTTATGCAGGTTCACATTATGTCATCATTTCAGTCATAGTTACAGGTTCAGGACAGATGAATTCATACCGCAGTTTCCAAAACTGATTGCTACTTGTCTAGTCTTTGAAATTAACAGCTTTTATAAAAGCCATAATTCCATAGTTTGTTAATAGTTTTTTTTTTTTTTTTTTTAATGTAGGGGTGCCTTTGGCTCAGGTCATGATCCCAGGATCCTGGGATCTGGCAGCATTAGGCTCTCTGCTCAGCGGGGAGCCTGCCTCCCCCTCTCTCCCTGCCTGCCTCTCTGCCTACTTGTGATCTCTGTCAAATAAATAAATAAAATCTTTTAAAAAATAGGTTTTTTTCATGTAACGTAGAAATGAATCTCTTTAAAATATGTAAACTTAAATAATCATTAACTTGACTTTTTTTTTTTTTTTTTTAAGAGAGCTAGAGAGAGCGCAAAGGTGGGAGGGGCTGAGGAAGAGACAGACTCCCTGCTTATCAGGGAGTCCCAGCTGGGGCTGATCCCAGGATCTTGGGATCATAACCTGAGCCAAAGGCACATGCTTAATGACAGAGCAACCCAGGTGCCCCTCATTAACTTGATATTAAAATAGTTTTTTATTCTGGAAGAATTTATTATTTCTAAGGTCAAACTAGTTATATTGTGCACTGTATTTTTCTTCTATTTGCATTTAGTCTTTTCTATATTACAGCTTCCTGAAACTTGAACTTTGGTATAGTACAACTACATCTTTTTTCTGTCAAAAGAAGCATATAATTGGAAATACAAACAGAAATAAACTCATTGTAATGCAATTTCACTGAAATAAGCTATGCTATGAACTCAATAGATAGGAATTTAGGTAGAATCCCATTGTAATTTAAAGTGATGTTACAATGTTTTTCTTAGAACATTCCAGGTAAAGAATGATGATGAGATCTATATTTCAGTCATTTCCAAGGTAATTATTTTTTATAAATACTTTGCACATCTATTATCTATTAAGTTTCCGAACATTGTGTAAATCCTTTGTTTAATAATTTTCAAGGACTATTGTTTGTGCCAAAAGTAACTTCAGCTATTCAGCTAGTCAGATGAAATATTTTCTCCACCCTTACTTTTTTAAAAGATTTTATTTTTAAGTAATCTCTACACCCAATGTAGGGCTCAAGCCCACAACCTGAGATCAAATGTTACAGACTCTACCAACTGTGCCAGCCAGGTGCCCCCAGATGAAATGTTTCTTGAATGAAACATCTCTACAATATTTTTCCTACCTTTATCACATGAAGTTTTTTCTACATCAAATATGTTCTACATCAGCATTTTTATATAGAATATTCTTCCATATTTCATGGTTCATCTGGGCCATGAATTTTATAACCTCCAACTTGTAAACATAATTCTTTTTGAATGGGAAGGGACAAAAATTACTTCTACTTCATATTTATGAAATTCTGTATTTATCAAAAATCATTTTTCATCTCTATTCAAGATGGAATTTATAGACATATCTTAAATCTATGATGTTGAGAATCCACATTAGAGGAAGAATATTTATACAGCTTGATATTTAAATATTTTAAATGGTTTTATATTATTTTATTCAAAATCACATTAACTATGGAATGCCTTTCTTGTAAGTCATTGTCAGTTTACACATTTGTTTCTTCTGTGAGTGAGGAACTAATTTATGAAGAGGAGTAATAGTCTTCACTAACATTTAACGTATAATTACATTTTATAAAATTTCAATATGATACAAAACCCCCAACAAACTATTTGAGAAGTAGAAATCACTTAGATTTTATATGTGATGAACAAAATTGGTCTAATATGATCATAGTTTTAAAGCCAGCATGATTATTTGTTAAAATTTAAATGGCATGCATTAATGAACAAATCATTATTTTATTTTCCTTGAGAATATAAATGTGAAAAACAAAGAAAGGGAAAATGCTGTTCCACAATTTGGCTTTGACTTACTTAACTATTAAGGCTGAATGCATTTAGATTCCTTTTTAAAATGAGATTCTTCTACATATTCAGAATTTGAAGTTACCAAGCAACATTTTAAGAGCCGATGTGCATGTCTAGATGGCTTTTAAGGGTGTATCTTGTATTGTATAGCAATAAACTCCTGCCGGGGTGCTTATAGTTTAGTAACTTCTGAATTACTGGCACAATGGCCTTATTACCTATGTATTTTCTCTTTGTTTCTTTGTTTCTTTTTCTTTCTTTCTTTCTTTCTTCTTTCCTTTTCAGAGGCTGGAGTTAATCTGAAGAGCACTACTTCTTTCTCTCCTGAAAAAAGTTGCCACTGATATTTTTACTGGATAAAATTAAGGCGTTTCAATTCACAAAGGCTCATTGTTGAACTGGTGCCCTAGAAGACATTGTCCACAGGAACCGAAGCAGAAGTCTCTGATGCTGGCACAACTGGCTCGATCAGACCATGGTTCATCCCCTTTAAAAGCCAAAATTTTTGTTTTCTTCTGGCCTACAAGTATTTTTTTTTTTAAAGAAGGAAACAGAAAAGCCTACATTGGCATCGAGTTCTGTATCAGTCCATGTTACATTGCCATCCATGATTTAAGACTGTAGAATCTTGAATAATCTATATCACTTTAACAAATAAATGTTTTACTATGACAGAATTTGTACAGTGCCTGATTTGTGGAAGTATCAATTGCTTCAAGTATGAATGGTGCAATGATGACTGTACGAACTAATAATACTATTTTACATTTATGTAATGCAAAACCTTAAGGAATCAAATTTGCTTTATAATATTGGACCTATTTCTGCCATGAGTAGAGTACACCCACGTCTGTGGGAGAGCAGTGCAGTTATTTTAAAAGTTTTACAGCAATCTGATGCTTCAGTGTAAGACAGAAGGTGATGAGGGATCTCTTCTCCTAGGAGAACTTCAGAAAGCTTCAAAGTAAGCACATATGGTAATTAATCCAAACTGATTCATTGAGCTTCTGGAGAGCTGGGACAAAGAGGTTTAAAACTTAATAGTTTCAAGCCTTATATTTCATTGTAAGTGCCCATTTAACCCATTTTGCACAATTCCAGGGTAAATAAAGAAGAACAAATATCTGATTTAACACCAGCAAAAATAGGAGTAAGACATCTTCAGTGGCTGGCAAATGTTAATATAGTCAAATGTAGGCAGTATCCAAGCCTAGCATTTAAGGGCTGGTCTAGCTATCAAGCAGACCTGAGTTTGAATTCTAGATCTGAGCAAATTTGGTCAGTTACCCACTCTTCCATATTCTTACAGGAGATATATTGTAGAATTTGAAAATGTATGTAGACTTACCACTGTACTTGGTGTAAGCAATAAGTTTAATTTAAAAATAGTATTAGCATTGCTACTAGCAACTGAATTCAGATTCAAACATTTGAAAAAATGTTTGAAAAAAATGTTTGAATGTGTTTGAATGTTTGAAAATGTTTGAAAAAAAATATGAATCTGAATTCAGATTCAAACATCTCAAACATTAGAGATTTTGTTTCTGTTCCTTTATAGTTCTGTTAGTTAGTGATCAATAAAAACAATATGTTGTTTAAAGCTTTTAAGGAGCCAGGAAACTGTCTTTCAAGAAATGTAGCTTATCTGTTCCCTGTCTCTTAGACTATTACAAATATCTAACCATCCAAAGAGAAGTTATAGAATGTTAGCCTTTAGATGGCACTTGGAATCTGTGCTCAGAGCCTAACTAAAACCATTTAAAGTGGTTCACCCACTTGCTTGCAGACACACACAATGCCATGCTTGAAATAGAAGCAACAAGTTTGAGTTGAAATGCAGTTAATTTGTGACTCTGGGCAAATGGCTTCATTCTCCCTGTTTCCTGGCAACTCTCATGCCCTGAAGCAATCCTGTTTATGTGTGTGTACGCGTATATATGCATGGATAAATGTTTTTGGTGCAAAGGTGACAAAAAAGACACAACTTGAGCAATCCATCTGCTGATCTCTTCCTGTTGTCTACAACTTTTCTCCTCAAATACGAAGTGTCAGGAACACAAATGGCTTTCCTGGATCTCTGTGCAGAGTTTAACCTTTTAAGGTCTTGGGAAAACCTGCTAACTTTTCCTTGGGGGCATTCTCCTGTTTGTATCTCTCCCTTTCCCTTGGGCCTGATTCTTGTCTATTCTGATATTTTTCTTGATGATAATGAAGCCTGACCTCCTCACCCCTCTAGGATGCTCACGCTACTGTGTTACAAGGAACATGATTTTTCATGTAATTCAAGTGTGTTAGGACTAAAATGACACTTAATCATTTCAAATCTTTGCCCTGTATCCTCCACACCTAAATTTAAAACTTCCCCTTATGCACACATTCAAACAAGAGTAATGAGGCCCTCCTGGTGCATCTAGTTTCTCTTTCTGAAATGCCATTATTTTTAAAGATTATTTATTAATTTGACAGAGAGAGAGAGACAGTGAGAGAGGGAACACAAGTAGGTGGAGTCAGAGAGGGGGAAGCAGGCCTCCCACCAAGCAAGGAGCCCCATGCAGGGCTGGATCCCAGGACCCTGGGGCCATGACCTGAGCCCAAGGCAGACGCTTAACGACTGAGCCACCCAGGCGCCCCTCTTTCTGAAATGTCATTTTTAAGGAAGACTAAGACACAGTCTCTGATTTTGTAAGTGTACACTATTCCATTGTTTAAGGACAGATATTTGCTTCTTTTTTTTTTTTTTCTTTTAGGATTTTATTGATTTGTTTGACAGAGAGAGAGAGTGAGCACAAGTAGGCAGAGCAGCAGGCAAAGAGAGGGAGAAGCAGGCTCTCCATCAAGCAGGGAGCCCGAGGCAGGGCTCAGTCCCACTGGGATTATGACCTTAGCCGAACGCAGCTGCTTAACCAATTGAGCCCCCAGGTGCCCCAGGTATTTATTTCTTATACTATGAAATTAAGAGAACACCTGTGTACACCAATAACTAAATAGAAATAATGATCATAAAATAAGTTTTGCCCAAAAAGTGATGACATATTTTGAGGATAAGCAGAAACGATTTCTTTAGCTAAGCTTCTAGCATCATAGGGTGATCTAATGGATAGTAAAAAGTCTCAACTGTAAAGCTATTGAATATACATTGGAGACCACTTCCATTTTCCTGTTATTCTATAATCCTGGGTAATATTGGAAGTAATCCAGCTGCTAAAAACATATATTATAATAGTATGAATATTTACAGTTCAACTTGTGACATATCTTACACATAATATAAATTACATCAAACACACAAGAAAATCAAAAATATTTTGAATGCAGAAAAGGTACAGTTTGTGACACATGAAAATGGCTTGAAAACTATAGTTTGTATTTTGAAAATCTACAGTCACGATTTTTGAAACCCATGGTCTATCGAACCAAAGATTAATAATAAAGCACTATCATTAGTATTGAAAGGAATAACTTACACCTGGAAATGAAAACTCAAATAATTTAAATTTTCCTCTTTGTAACTTAGTAGCTCTAAGATTAGTTTTACAAATTTTTGTTGTTTGCTCAATGATATAACACCCCTTTCATATTTATAGAATATTTTCTAACAAATTCTTGGTTCATTTTGTCCAAAATATATTCAGATTATTTCTACTTTTACTCTGCTTTCCATATGTTAGGAAATTATTCCTTTTTTAATTCCAAAATGTACTTATACTGATATATCATAAATCTACTTATCAAATGGTGTGTTTGTGTGTGTGTGTGTATGTGTATATGTGCCTAAAAATTCAAGTGATGAAGAATATATTATGTACAACCAAAGTAAAAGGCCCTAGCACAGGATTGTTTTATTTGATAAATAATTATAATATATAAGGAAACTAGCCACATCAGATATTTTATAAAACTATCTTTTTAGTGTGGAAAATATATATGACATAAAATTTGACATTTTAACCACTTTTAGTGTAAATTGCATTCATTGCCACTATTTTAAAAACATTCTTATCACCCCATACATAGAATCTGTAGCCATTAAGCAATAACACCCATTCCCCTTCTCGTAGTCCTTGGTGAACTCTAATCATATTCTCTATGAATTTGACTATTCTAGGTATTTCATACCAGGGAGAATCATACGATGTTCGTCCTTTTGTGTTTGGCTTATTCCATTTACTGTAATGTTTCCAAGTTTCATCCATGTTGAAGCGTATATCGAACTTTTTATGGCTGAATAATATTCCAGGAATATATGTAGCACATTTTGCTTCTCAATTCACCTTTTGATGGACACTTGTGTTGTTTCCACCTATTGGGCACTGTGAATAATTCAATAATGAACATTGTTATTCAAGTATATATTTGAGTTTCAGTTTTCAGTACTTTTAACTATATGCTCGGGAGTGGAATTGCTGAGTTATAGGGTAATTTTATGTTGAAACTTTTGAAGAACTGCCAGACTGTTTTCTACTGTGGCTATACCATTTTATACTCATTCCAGTAATGCACAAGTGTGTAAGTGTTCCAATTTCTCCACATTTATAATTCTCAATTTTTCTTAACAGTCATTCTAATAGGTATGGAATATCTCATTGTGATAATGATTTGCATTTCCCTAATCACTAACAATATTGAGCGTTTCATGTGCTTATCAGCCGTTTGCATATCTTTGAAGAAATATCAACTCGAGTTCTTTGCCCATTTTTTCTTATCTGAAAGAGAAAGAGAGAGAGAGTAGGGGGTGGGGCAGAGGGAGAGAGGGAAAAAGAATCCTTAAGCAGACTCACTGCTGAACATGGAACCATTGCAGAACTTGATCCCAGAACCCTGAGATCATGACCTGAACTGAAGTCAAGAGTCAGATGCTTAACTTACTGGGCCACCCCAGGTGCCCCTACTTTGACCATTTTTAAACTGGATTATCTGTTGTTATTGAGTTGAAAGCCTTCTTTATATCCTCTGGATATTAAACCCTTCTCAGATATATTATTTGCAATTATTGTTTTCCATTCTGCAGGGCTTTTCTGTTTCTTGATATTTTATCCTTTGATGAACAAAAATGTTTAATTTTTATGAAGTCCTATTATGCATTTTTTTTTGCATTTGTGCTTTTGGTGTCATATCTAAGAATTCATTGCCCAATCCAAGGTCACCAGAATTTATCTCTATGTATTTCTCTAAGAGTTCATGGTTTCACCTCTTACATTTAGGTGATTGATACATTTTGAGTAAATTTTTGTATACATTTTGAGGTAAAACTCCAACTTTATTCCTATAGATGTTAAAATCCAGTTGTCCCAACATCATCTGTAGAAAAACTATATTTCCCTTATCAAATGTATTTGACAGGCTTATCAAAAGCTGACCACAGATGTGTTTATTTTTATTTCATTGATCTTATGTATGTCTTTACATCACTACCTTTGTTTGTTTTTTTAAGATTTTATTTACTTATTTGACAGAGCAAGAGATTACAAGTAGACAGAGAGGCAGGCAGAGAGGTGGAGGAAGAAGGCTCTCCTCTGAGCAGAGAGCTTACTGAAGGGCTCAGTCCCAGGATCCTGAGATCATGCCCTGAGCCAAAGGCAGAGGCTTACCCCTGAGCCACCCAGGCGCCCCCTACAATATTTTGATCACTGTAGCTTTGTAAGTTTTGAAACCAGAAGTATGAGTTCTCCAACTTTGTTTTTTTGTTTTGTTTTGTTTTGTTTTCCCCAAGATGATTTGGCTTCTCTGGGCTCCTTGAAATTTCAAATGAATTGTGGGATTGGCTTTTCCATTTCTGCAAAATAGCAGTTAGAATTTTGATAAGAATTGAGTGAACCTGTAGATCATTTGGGTAGTATTGACATCATAACAATATTAAGACTTTCAATCCATGACTAGGGGGATGTCTTTCTAGTTACTTCTGTCTTTTTTAATTTCTCTCAAAAATGTTTTATAGTGTCTGCTACACAACTCTTTCACCTTCTTAAATAAATTTACTCTTAGGTGCTTTATTCTTTTGATGCTCTTGTAAATGGAATTGCTTTCCTAATTTCTTTGTGGATTCTTCATTGCAGGTATTAAAAAACAAATAATTTCTTGTACCCTGCAACTTGGTTGAATTTGTTTATTAGCTCTAGTAACTTTCTTACAAAATCTTTTGGATGTCTGTGTATAGAATCATACCATATGTGAATAAAGATAGTTTGCTTCTTCCTTTCCTATTTTGGGTGCTTTTTATTTTATGTCTAATGGCTCCTTCTAGAAATCCATCACAATATTGAAGGGCAGTGGTAGAAATAGATATTCTTGTCTTATTTTTTATCTTAAAGGAGAGCTTTCAGTCATTCAAGATGAGTAAGATATAGACTGTGGATTTTTTAAAACTGGGTTTTATTGTCTTCAGAAATTTCCCTTCTGTTCCTAGTCTCTGGTGTTTTTATCATGAAAGTGTGTTAAATTTTTTTTCAAATGATTTTTGGTATCACTGAGATTATCATGTGTCTTGTTTTATTAACTTCATTCTATTAATATGGTATATTACATTGATTTTCTTATTTTTAATAACCTTAGCATCTCTAGGATAAACTCCACATGGTCATGGTGTATAAATCTTTTAATTTGCTGTTGTATTTGTTTTGCTAGTATTTTGTCAAGGTTTTTGCATCTCTATATACTATGGATATTGTGTGTAGTTTTATTTCCTTGTAGTGTCTTTATCTGATGTTGGTATCAGGTAATGCTGGCCCTTCAGAATGAAGGGAAGAGTTTGAGAAGAATTGGTGTGAAGTCATTTTTTTGGAAGAGTTTGAGAAGAATTGGTGTGAAGTCATTTAGTGTTTAATAGAATTTTCTAGGGAAGTCATCTGCCTTGAGTATTTTTGTTAGGAGGTTGTGAGTTATTTATTTGATTTTTTTATTGTTATGGGTCTGTTGAGATTTTCTCTTTACTCTTGAGTCAGGTTAGGTAATTTATGTGTTTCTAGGAGCTCATCACCTTCATCTAGGCTATCTAATTTGTTGATGTACAGTTGTTCCTAGTATTCTCCTATAATTCATTTTGTTTATGTAAGGTCACTTTTACCCATTTTTTTTAAAGTGGCTTATTGAAGTCTCTAAGTGTTACTGTAGTACTGTCTATCTTTTGAATTCTGTCCGGCATTGCTTCATATATTTTAAGACACTGCTTGCTAGTATATATAAGTTACAATTGTTATACACTCTTGATGATATGATTGGTTTTAGAATGTTTTTCAATCTCACAAATTTGATTACCCTAATTGTTAATTGAATGAATTTACTTTGAGTTCACTATGTTCATTGTCACATCTATTTAACTGGTTTACAACACAAACTATCATTGGTTTCTTTCTTACATCATAAAGTAACCTAGTCTTTCATTTCTGTCCTCCTAAATGAAATCCAGTTTTAAGACTTAATTCTCATCACCCATTTGAGTCTTATCAACTAACCAATGTGCTAATTTCTTTGTCAATGACATATACCAACCTCTTGGAGACTGCTCCCGCAAACCAGCATTCTCAAATGCCACCTCATCAAATCACCAGCAAAGATTTTTTTCTCTATATAGGTTAGTAGACTGGGTCATAAATAATTTTATTTGCCCTTATTATTTGAATACCAATATAAAAATTAAAAGAGACCACAAAAGCTATAATGCTTTCCAAAAGAATGCATAATTTATCTACGTACATAAATCTTTCACAATCTTTAGTAGCATAACATTGTGAATACCTATAAAGGCCAACAATAAGTAGTCAAATTATATTATTGTAGCATAAATGCCAGTCAGTTGAAGGTCATGAAATCTTTTTGAAAGAGTTGTTTTAAGCTATCTTTTTGTTGTTCTGCCTTTATAAGGCAAAGTAATATCAAGGGCCTATTGAGGTATGGCATAAGATATTGCATGATTCCCAGGAAGTATGAGATATGCAAATGTCTAGAACAAAAAACAATAAAGTGGGTACAACTCTCCAACTTGAATTGAGCAAATAAAATTGGTGCATTAAGATTCATATGTTATCACATTTAACAATTTAGATATGAATATTTAATTACTGTTATTGGATACTTTATTTGAACAAATTTCTGAGGAGAGTCACTTAGAGGATTTTCACAGGGAATCTCTAATCCCTAGAAAGACTCTTTTATTTCTAAGGGAAGATTTAAAAATCTCCAACCACCTTTATCAAACTTGTTCAATTGTGCAACCATTTGTTAAACATTTAATTTGTACTCGGCCTGGTACTGTCCATTGGGGTAAAGAAATAAATGACACAAATGTTCATATTTAGGTGGTAGATAAATGTGTAGACATCATGTGTTAGTCTGTTAAAGCTGCTCTAACAAAATACCATAAACTCAGTAACTTATACACAGGAGAAATTTGTTCCTCAAAGTTCTGAATACAGTTGCATTCAGGTTAATTCCTGATTCATAGATGATGCCTTATCACTCTGCCATCATATGGTAAAAGGAGTTAGGGATCTCTCCAGACCTTCTTTTATAGGCACTAATCTGATTCAAGAGAGCTCTATTCTCACGACCTAAGAACTACCCAAAGGCCCAACTCCTAATACCCTTATCTGGGTATTAAGATTGCAACATATTAATTGGGTGTGGGGAGAAACACAAAGTTTAAGACCACAGCACACATAACGTTTAAGTAAGAAGTGCATTGTTAGGGATTTAGAACCACAGCTGTGTGGAAGCACAGTACAAACCAAGCCAATGACTACCTGAGCAAGAGAGGTTAAAAAAAAAAAAAAAAAAATCTTATCCCAATGGTGCTACTTAAAATTAGTAAAATTGTTCTCAACAGAAACTTTGCAGGCCAGGAGAGTGTCATGATATATTCAAAGTGCTGAATGGGAAAAAAAATC
The DNA here is from genome assembly GCF_009829155.1 of Mustela erminea. Taxonomy (NCBI): domain Eukaryota; kingdom Metazoa; phylum Chordata; class Mammalia; order Carnivora; family Mustelidae; genus Mustela; species Mustela erminea. Next base: position 91,408,011 of record NC_045618.1, read on the forward strand.
TGCAGCCAATAATACTCTATCCAGCAAGGTTATCATTTAGAATAGAAGGAGAGATAAAGAATTTACCAGATGAACAAAAACTAAAGAATTCATGACCACTAAAATGAGTAAGATTGAATAATGTAAAAAAAAAAAAAAAGAAGATTGAATAATGTCACAAAATCATAATTCCATTTATGGAACCACAAGACTTTGCAATCCTATTTTGAAACTACCCTCAGTACTTTGGCACATCAACTCAAACCACCTTCACCAAACCTTGAACTTTACGTCCTTTTGTGCTATTTATTAGAAATGTGTACCACTTTAGACTTGAAAGCCTTTCAAGATCAGGTATTATGTCCCATTCAATTTTGGATCTTCTATGATGCTCAGAATAGTGCTTTGGATATACAAGTCAAGTCATATATGTTTTCTGTATAAAAATACTGTAATAGTAGCTAGAGAGAACTAAGAAATGGCAAATTTGGAGTCAGCTATGATGACAGGGAAAAGTCAGTGATGAGATTAGGGTAATACCTAGCAAAGAGAATTTGAAATAAGATACAAAAGTACCAGTAGAACCTGTATTTATTTATTAGATAAACATTTATTTTTATTTAATACATATTTACTAAAATTTTATGCTTCTTAATCTTTTAGTGATCGAGTAGATATAAACATCTATGTGTTTGTATCAGATGAATTTAATAAGTATCATAGAAAATGTTGTTCTTGGGCTAAGACAGCTCATTTTCATATTAGATAGACTCAGCAACAGTAAATTCTAAAACAAGCCGTAGTACATGCGCTATAAGCACAAGAGACACACTGTGAGAAACAAAGA